>NC_132899.1:4329526-4504526 GCF_030463535.1 Salminus brasiliensis | reverse complement strand
GACCAATAGAAATGCTCCGAAACGACTGGGAATAAAATCTTGTGAACATTTGTATTGTTTCCTGAAATGCTGTGATTTTGGAGATGACAGCAATGAGCTTTTTTATATTTGATGAATATACTATACTATAAAGATTTACTATAATCGTAATGCCATATTTATCAGCACCACATCATTTTAAAAAGGCTACACAGTCTTTTACACAATTAAAAAATTCAATGTAAAAAAAACGCCACAAAACCTCAACTGACTAAACTCGGTAAAGTAGGATGCCCATACTGTCAAAAAACTGGACAGAACTAACTCTCTCTCTCTTTTTACCTTCTCTAAGTAAATGGCCACCCAGCCCGACCTGCTGGAAGATTGCCTGCTGAGGTCCCCTCTACCTGCGTCAGACCAGCTGCCACCTACCAGTCCGACCATTAGGCCCCCCACCCACCACCACCACCCATACCAGACCAGTGGCTCACCCGCCTACCACTGCTACCTGTTTAATGACCACGTTCAAACCTAAATGGACTCTATCTAACTATCTGCCACTATTAATATCACCACTATGAACTATCTATACCATGATAATTATATTATGATTATGATCAGAGCAGGTTGGTAACTTTTATAATCAATAATTAATAAATAGTTCTGATCAGAGGAGGACGGGTCGAGTCCCCCTTGTGAGTCTTGGTTCCTCCCAAGGTTTCTTCCTCCAGCTCTGAGGGAGGTTCTCCTTGCCACTGTTGCCGTTGGGGCTCACTGGGGGTCTTGGATCCTTCATGTCTTACGTTATTTCATGTCTTCTTACGTAAATTTAACTTGACCTTTTATGTTATTTTGACTGAAAACACTGAAATCAGTGAAATCATCGACATACATTATGTCTTATCATGACATACACTGACCAGCCACTTCATTAACACCACCTCCTTGTTTCTACACTCTCATATATCAATATATAGAGAGTCTATGAGTCTATAATCACAGACTCAATTTAGACAAAAGTTTGTGGACGCATCTCTATTAGCCAAACATACTGCATGAGCGTCTGGACCAACCTTCAATTCAGCCAACGTTTTAGCACCCCACATTTTACCACACCATAGCAACACATTAGCAGCCTCCCAGTGGCGACCTAGCAACCAACAGCTATATCATAGCAACACTACTGTGCTGCAAGCACTCTCACGGTTTCTGCAGTCCATCTGTTTCTCTGCATACTTTGGTAGTTAGCCTCCTTTCACCCTGTTTGTTCTTCAGTGGTCAGGACACCACAGGGCTGACCACCACAGAGCGGGCAGGTAGTATGTGGGTGGTGGGTCATTCATTTCCAGCACTGCAGTGACACTGACTGACATGGTGGTGGCGAGTGTGTGTGTTAGTAGTGTGTGTTATGCTGGAGTGCTTAAACACTGTGTCTGTCCACTCTATTATTAGACAGACCTAGTCGGTCCAGCTTGTAGATCATTAATTGAAATCAACAAGGGTGTTACATGTTGGGTGATGATCACCACCCCACCTCATCTTCCTTAACTCCCCAACTCATCCCAAAAGTAGTGGATGGAGCAGCACCACCATTATTCCAGAGAACACAGTTCTTACACTGCTCCACAGCTCAATGCTGCTGGGGGGCTTTATACCCCTCTAACCCATCGTTCTACCTGTTCTACTAATGTTCACCCTGCTCTTACGGTGCTTTCACACCTATCCTGTTTGGTCCAAACCAAAATAGTAGGTGTGAAAGGTGCTGCAAACCACAGTTCGAACCAATGGACCATAAATTGGTCAGGTGTGAAAACACCCTTACAGTAATGGGATCCAATGGGGGGGGCTAGTCTGACCTGTACTGATGCAATGTCATGAATTAAACCTCAGCTTTTTCAGCAAGTTGCCTTACGCTTGATGCAGCTTCTTTCAGTTCTCAAAGGCTTCCTTGATTTCTCAAAACCTGCAAAGCAAGGCCTACTTCTGCATTTCCTGACTGGGGCGAGCAGTACCAGCAGTTACAGGCAGCGAACTTCCTCTGAGCTTACCGCTAACTGGCACACCAGGCTTACAAAGCGAAAGCCTGGTCCCTAAAGACTCCAGTAGAACTTCACCATCATGAATTAAGCTACTGTGACTATCTGGAGATCTGGAGAGGGTAAGATCTTTACTCAGCCTTACGTTTTGGACTCTCCATATGAGCAGACAAACGCATATGATGAACATGGTGGCCGTTATAGCCACGCTGATCATGAGGAGCATGTGATGAACCATGCGGCGCTTGTTGCACTCCTCTTCTGGATCTCCGTCTGAAATGAAAAGAACAAGCTGACTTATTCGCACATACGTCAGAAGATAGCTAGAGATACTAGAGATACTGAGCTTCACAAACACTTCTGAGAGTTGAACGTCAGACATCAGAGCAAGGCTGAGCTCATTCCCAGGCCTGAGAATGACAAGTTCCTCTTGGTGGTAGAGGGTGAACAGGGTACAGCTGCTCTCTGCTTGCTGTTATCTCCGTCTGGCAGCTCCTACGTTCTGCATGTTTTTGTCAAAGGTTGTAGAGAAGCTAGTTTGGAGACTGCTGTGCTACGACAGCGAGCTGTGGTGGAGAGGATTAGTCAGAGCTGACAGGGTATGACCTTTCTGAAGCTAATATATTTGACCAATTCCTTCCTCTTGGTGTTTTGACGTGTCATATAACAGTCGAGTGATGAGTGGCTCTGTGAGATGATTCAAAATATCAGAATAGTAAATTGATTGATTAACAATTATGATTGACAGAGCTGTACAGAGCACACAGTACACTAAGCAGTTGCTATGGCATCACAGGTGGTCGCTGTGGTGTTAATAAGAGGTGGTTGTGGTGTTGCTAAATGGTTGCTATGGTGTTGCTATGGTACTGCAAAGTAGTTCTGAAGGTGTTGCTAGATGATGGCTATGGTTTTCCAGGTGGTTGCTGTGGTGTTGCTTAGCGATTGTAAAAGTAAAAGGTGTTGCTAAGCAGTCGCTATGGCATCACAGATGGTCGCTGTGATGTTACTAAGAAGTGTCTATGGTCTTGCTAAATGGTTGCTATGGTGGTTGCTAGGTGGTTGCTATGGTGCTGCAAAGTAATTGTGACTGTGTTGCTAGAGGATGGCTATGGTATTCCAGGTGGTTGCAGTGGTGTTGCTTAGTGATTGTAAAAGTGAAAGGTGTTGCTAAGCAGTTGCTATGGCATCACAGGTAGTTGCTGTGGTGTTACTAAGAGGTGGCTATGATGTTGCTAAATTGTTGCTATGGTACTGCAAAGTAGTTCTGAAGGTGTTGCTAGATGACGGTTATGGTAATTCAAGTGGTTGTGGGGATGTTGCTTAGTGATTGTAAAAGTAAAAGGTGTTGCTAAGCAGTTGCTATGGCATCACAGGTGGTCGCTGTGGTGTTAATAAGAGGTGGCTATGGTGTTGCTAAATAGTTGCTGTGGTGGTTGCTAGCTGGTTGCTATGGTGCCGCAAAGTAATTTTGACTGTGTTGCTAGAGGATGGCTATGGTATTCCAGGTGGTTACAATGGTGTTGCTGAGTGATTGAAAAACAAAAGGTGTTGCTAGGAAGTTGTTATGGCATCACAGGTGGTTGCTGTGGTGTTACTAAGAGGTGGCTATAGTGTTGCTAAATGGTTGCTATGGTGGTTGCTAGGGGGTTGCTATGGTGCTGCAAAGTAATTGTGATGGTGTTGCTAGATGATGGCTATGGTATTCCAGGTGGTTACAGTGGTGTTGCATAGTGTTTATAAAAGTAAAAGGTGTTGCTAGGCAGTTGCTCTAGCATCACAGGTGGTCGCTGTGGTGTTACTAAAAGGTGGCTAAAGTGTTGCTACATGGTTGCTATGGTGGTTGCTACAGTGTTGCTATGGTACTAAAAAGTAGTTCTGAAGGTGTTGCTAGATGATGGCTATGGTATTCCAGGTGGTTACAATGGTGTTGTTGAGTGATAGAAAAATAAAAGGTGTTGCTAGGAAGTTGTTATGGCATCACAGGTGGTTGCTGTGTTGTTACTAAGAGGTGTATGGTATATGGTGTCTCCGGTGTTGCTAAATGGTTGCTACTGAATGTCAGGTGGTTGTTATGGTGCTGCTTAGTGGTCGATAGGGTGTTGCAAGGCAGTTGCTATGGTTTCCCAGGTGGTTGCTATGGCATTACTCAGTGGTTGCTATGACGTTGCTATGGGGTTGCCTGGGGCAGTGGTGGTTCAGCGGTTAGAGCACCAGGCTACTGATGACAGGGTTGTGGGTTTGATACCTGGGCTCGACAAGCTGCCGCTGCTTGTCTCTTTAAGCCCCGCCTTCTCACCCACACACCTGCTCTACATATATACCTGCTTCTACATGCAACCATTGGTCAAACTGCTCCAGTTCTTCACAGAAATCCAGTGGATTTGTCTCAGTAAAACCAGGTGGGTCAAATATTCGAATTCTACTCTATTCTAAACTAATTTTAACTGATTTATGTATTTCTATTGGGATTGAATATATTAAAATGTTGTGTAACAGGGTGGTAAAAGTGACTCGTGAGACTCGTGGGTCGAGCTGCAGAGAGCTGATGGGGTCATGCAGGCTGCGAATGCTTATTAATGTTCATGGACTATTAGCCTAGCTGCATGGTTTTAGAGGTATTTAACCCCCGTCCACCTTCACACACCCCCCCCCACACACACACACATTACCACATTATAACCTAGGCCTACTCGAAGCCCTGACCACAGTGGATGTTCAAGTGTCCGCAGAGACATGTGGTGTGTAACCAAAATATGGTGACCCTGATGTGAACATCAGCCCGAATTGAGAAGAGCAGAGAGCAAAGAGATGCTGCAGTGAACTATTCAGAGGCAGTCACAGACGGGGTGCCGGAGCGAGTGGGGGGGGATTTTGTCTCTACCTGGCAGCACCTCTGGCCATAGATGAACGTAAGAAAGTTCATGGTGGATCTGGATATGGTGGATCATGTCTGATGTGGAGTTTCCTTCTGATTACAAACCCTAGAGGTACTTCACAAAGCAACATCCAGTCATGTGGAACAGTTAGGACACTACCTGAAACTCTCATATTTAAACATCTGGACATCAGAATAAGACTAAAGTTAGACCGAGATCACAGAGGCAAAGACCCTGGACTTCTGGAACAACATGCTTTGGACAGGAGAATCATCTTGAGGCTCTGCTCTTGAGCTGAACTTGCTAGGACGGCCTGACCTGGCCATGCTGGTCAGCTGTTCCACTTGTAGATGATTTAGTGGACAGTGGAACGGTGGCCGATTTCTAACTCTTCTGAGATCCTCCTAAACCCCTTCTCAGACTCCTCTACATCCCCACCCTTCTTTCCGAAGGCCTCAGAGAGCTCTCTGGATCTGGCCATGGTGGTAATCTTCTTCACCGCTCCATCAAGAGCAGACCAGACTAAGGGCCCAATGTTAGCGATCGTTTGGTGAGCAGCCAGCGTCACTTGATTTAGGGGGCGTGTCTGTGTGTCTTTGCTATGGTAACAATGGGAAACGTATGGCCTGCTTGGATCGAAATGTACAAAAGTCATGTACTGAGTCTCTTAATGAATCTTGGGTGTGTTTGTTTTGGGCGTAACGTGCACTAATAAACCAATCAGCGTATCTCTCGCCATCCCTTTAAGAGCCAGGTGCGGTCAGGCTGACCTTGGCGGGTTGCTATTTCAGTGGTGTAAATCGTGGGGGGATATACGAGCGTCTGACTGTTGACTGTCTGTCTAGGCTGTTTTCAGTCAGTGGAGCTCCTCCTGTGTTTTCCGCTGCCGAGATACACAGCAATACTCCAGAAACTGACCTGAATACCCCTCATTTGAGACCACCGCACCTATAGGTGTAAATATATTCACAAGCAGCGCTGCTGTTTAAACGACACAGGAAGAAGGAGTGAAAATAGACTGTTGACGGGGTGGAAGATAGCAACAAGCATTGTGACACGCCTTGTACAGGGGGTAAGATCGGGGCCTAAGTGTATAAGTAAGTAATAAATGTGTGTTGGGGGGGCTGAGCTTTTTCCTCACAAAAATTAAAAATTAAATTTCTATTAATTCCATTCATGATTAAAGATGTTTCTTCAGCTGTGGGAGTTTAGTTAGATCACCTCAGATGTTTAAATATGTTGAAGAACACCATGTCCTAAAATCTGGATCTAAAAGCCCCTGTTGAGCCTGCATTGCAAGTATTCTCCGGGATGCTATTCTGGACTGTAGAAGCTACAAAGGAAGTTCTCATCATATCAAAAGTCAGTAATGGGGAAGCTTTGTGGTTTACTAAGCTGCTACTGTGCCCCATGGCAGAAAAAGCCGCTTCCTTAAATATGTGTGAAGCCCCTGAGGGCAGCCAAGCTAACAGCGTCGCTAGTTACACTGTGAGCCAGTTACACTGTGAGCCAGTTACTGTCAACACTGCCCAAAGAACATCACCACTCTACTGGGCTATTCTAGAATTGCTAGCTGAATGGGGTCATTGGTGGTCTGTAAGGGTGGTCGGGTCTTGGGTTTTTTGGGATTTCCTTGAGCAATGCCACTTTTGGAAGAACCACTTGTGAGTGTGAAGAATGTTCAAATTGAGAAGGAAACATCATGTGAAAGCTCCTTAAACCTTCAACAAGGTTCTTCACACTCACGCTATGATCACTACTTCAAACAGGCTGCTTCTTTATGGAACCAAAAGTGGTTCTCCTATAGCATCACTCAAAGAACCTTTTGTAGCACCTTTATTTTCAGGAGTATTTTAAATTGACCTGAGGAAGAAGCTGATGGAGAGATTGGAGACGATAAACTTTAAGTGTACTAGTGTGTCTCAAAGAGTCAGAACATCATGAAAACTGGTTCGAATCCCGGGTCATACTGCCTGCCATCAGCAGCCGGAGCCTGAGAGAGCACAATTGGCCTTGCTCTCTCAGGGAGGGTAGATGGCGCTCTCTCTCTCTCCCCACATCTCCTTAGGCACAGGCGTCTGCTAGCTGATGCTTTAGAGCTTGGGACCCGAAGCTTTCCTGAGAGAATGGTTACCAGATGATGTTGCATCTGCAACAGTTGGTAAAGAGGCAATGGCTGGCTGAGCATGTGTCGGTCCTCACCCTCCCAGTTTATGGGATGAGGTTCATGTGTAATGGGGGGAGAGAACTAAGGAGTGGATTGGGTTATTGCCTAAAAATTGAATAAAAAAAATTATTTAAAATCAACAACAATGTAAACTGCAATTTTTTATATTTATTTAGTGTAAAATATTTTTTTTTTATCAGTATGGCTTTTGGTTATAATATATAAATTATACATTAATATTTCTAAACATTAAACATCATTTATTTAATCATTTCTATGAAATATAAATGAATTTTGGATTTGAATAAATTAATAACTTAAACTTTATCAACATGAAAAACAAAAAAAGTTTGAAATATGTCACTTTAAATGTAATTAATATAAAATATGACAATAACTTATAATAATGACTAATAATAACAACTAATAATAATAACTTAATAATAACTTTTTTCTTTTTTTAATGATATTCAATTTTTTTAAGATACACAATCGCTAAAAATAAAGGTGCTACAAAGGCCTTTAGATGCCATAGAAGAACCACAATTGGTTCCGTAAAGAAGCATGTTTATAATAGAGCTTATAGTGTGAGTGTGAGAACCCGCAAAAGCTCTTTCCCAGTGTAAAGGTCCTTCAGACTCAGACTCAGTTCTTCTATAGCATCACTCAAGGAACCCAGACGAAGCCAAGACCTGACCACTATCACAGACCACAGACTGAAAGGTCTGCCAGCAACAAACGAGAGTCTAGTGCCTGGGACCAGACCAGAGGCAAGACCATAAATAGATTGGAAAGGTAGCAGGAGGATTTAACACTAGATCTGAGAAGATATAGGTAACCACTGAAGCTGATGTAGGAAGAACCTAACAGGAAAGAAGAAAACACACGTGTGAACCAGAAAACAGAAAAGTACTCTGGCTCATTTCCAACTGTGAAAACGTATAATCATACTGTCATGTTTTAGTTGTTGGGGTGGGGGGATTTAGGAAAGCCAGTGACTCTGGACTCTGCTGAGAGTTGGATGATCTACAGCCAGTTACAGCCAAAATGACTGCAATTTTGCAATATTGCAAAAAGCAGTCTTAATGAGGGTCTGGGGACTTAATGGTGTCCTAGAATGGATCTTGGCTGAATAATGAGAGTTCATCGAAACTGACAAACCTCAAACACTGTTTTTGACAATTCCTTGATTTACACCCACCCAGCCCACCAGAGAAAGCCTTCCGAAGCCTACTCAAAGCTGTACTGCAGCAAAACACCACAGACACTTCAGCTCATCACCTCTTGACTCTGCTAGTCATGAGAATATGGGTTGCTACATGAACCAGGTGTTCCTCATATTCCAAGCCGAAAAGCTAAAGCCAAGGAATGGCTGGCTATCAGGGCTAGGCTACAAGCTAAAACCCCAGCTCTGATAAATGCCCCTCGGGACAGCCTCTTCTACTCCCTTTCAACTTCAACACACTTCAAAAGCCTGATTGGGAATGGTTTGGCCTGCAGGTGAAGTGTATAATATGAAACAGAGGGGACCAAGGATGGAATCCTGGGGTACTCCCTGTCTTGTTTATACCTTTAGGGGGAACCTGTTGTCTGTTAGTGAGATATGACTGAAACCTATGATGATGTATGTGTTACGATTTATGGTGCTGGGAGGTCTGGGAGGATGAGAATGCTGGGACTAGCATCAGTTTTAAATTAAGTGTTATTCAGACTGAAGCCAGTCATAATTGGGCTCATATTGGGCCTTATTTACCAACCTTCCCCAAGACAAACTTTTATACACAGTTTTTATGACAGGTTTTCCAGTCTTTTCTTATTCGGGATGCATACAGTGGGATCCATCAGTAGAAGAGCAGAGCTGTGAACGATTCTGTGCTATATATATATATATATATATATATATATATATATATATATATATATATATATAAATATTTGTCATAAAAACATAATATTGTATTGGTTTAATTCTGTGTAGTCATGGCAACACTGTACCTCTCACAACGATGACCGTCTCACTGGCTTGTTTGAAGTTGAGCTGTGGCTCCGTAAACAGCCATTCACAGTAGTAGCCATCTGTGTCTCTGATCTGCAGCTCAGACAGTTGCAGGGTGAAGTCACAGCACTGGCCTTTGACTGACAGGCGATGCTTAAAGTTCTGGTTGATTGTCGTAGTATTTTTTGGTATATAAAGATAGAATAGCTCTCGCTCTTTGGGGTAGCGCTGCTTCAGATACAGGCCGATGGGCTTTGTGGACGTGGTGGAGCAGCGCAGCTCGGCCGTGGAGTTGAGCTGGGACAGGACGATGGCTGGTGGGGTCTGGAAGACTTTGGGATCATCTGCCAAATAATACAGAGAGAGGGGGTTGGACCTGTGTGCAGTCTAGACAACACATGGCTTTCTTGTTTACATTTATTAAACATCAAAAGTTTGGAGACATGATATAAGTTTGGAGATATATATGTATGTATATATATATATATATATATATATATATATATATATATATATATATATATATATATATACATAATGAAGAGAGCAACCTATATGATCAGTTTCTCTGATTTTACTATTTATAGGCAGTGTGTTTAGAGAAATTAACATTTGCATTGTATTTAATAAACCATGGACAACATTTCCCCTAAATTCCAAATAAAATATTTACTATTTAGAGCATTTATTTATTTATTTATTTGCAGAAATGACAACTACTCAAATCAACTGCTCAAATAATGTGAATAAATGATGATAATAATTATAATGTAAGGAACTTATTATTGAAATTTAAACAGCACAGTACTAATATAGTACTAACAGGCAGATAACAGTTTTAAGCAGAAAGGGGGCTGTTTGGGTTGTCGTACTATAAATGCAGCTGTTATGTGTTATTTTATTATATGTATTATATTATATTATATTATATGTATCGTGTTTATCTATTTTGAGCATAGTGATCTCCCCAATATAACAGTAACCTACTGATTTTTAAAGACCTGGGTTTTCCAGCTGTGCCCCTTTATATTCTGTGTGTGCCCTACTTCGACAAGCAGAGCGCCCCTGGCTGTTGGAATAAAACCGTGTCTCTATTTGTGCTGTTTTTGTTGTTTTTACTCTTCAAGTCGTCAAAGTACAAAGTACAAAGTACACAGTGAAACGAAACAACGCTCCTCCAGGACCACTTTACACTGGATGAACACTTTATCGGGTTCCTTCTATTGTAAAGATACTTATTTGGAGATACAAGGTTATAGTAACCATTTTCATTACTAAACAGAACGCTTTTGAGTTAGCATGTACTTAGGAGGCCCCATCCACCCTGCATTATGAGGTGAACCCAATAACAATACACATACAGCTACATACAAGTCATATTATTTTTATTATAATGTATAGATATAATGTTTATATATAATTTATGTCATATAATTTTTATATAATAATTTTTTATCATATTATTCTTTTTTTAGGGTTAAGTTTTCATTTACTGCTTTGAAATTATTATGTGGCAAGTCGTTTGAGAAAGCCCACATACAGATGTTTAGGGTTTAAAGGGTTAAAGAGCCATATTGTATCTTTTAAAAAGTAACTTTACAAGAAACTTAAAAAATGTATAACTTTTAATATATGTTTATATACTAAAATTGTATTTTGCATCTTAAAAAATGTGCAAAGGGTGAAAATAGCAAACACAAAACTAACAAAACAACAAAAAGACAAGATTTGATTTACTTTGCTTTCAAAAAATGAAGAAAGACAAAATGCAAAATATTAAAATACATAAGATTATTAAATATCTACTCCTCCTTAGCCTGCACCTTTTGAGTCACTAATCAGAAATCATGAAGACTGAGGAGAAATGGGAATCACTTGAAAATTTCAGTAGCTTGAGAAAAGAAGGGGCTATAAAATTCGCCTGAAAAAGACGACTCAAAACATTGACACACTGATTCAGCCTTCTCAGAAAATCACAAAACCTCAAACGTCATCACTGAGAGCAGATAGGATTGATAAGGAGTGCAGATGTGAGTCAGAGGAGTCTCGGTTTCATGGTTTATAAAGCTAACAGTGGAAGTTACAGCGAATAGGGCAACGTGCCATTTTAAGGGTCTGTTTTTCAGAGCTTAGCTTGTAAAAATGGAAACTTTATGAAGGATGAAGGTGATGTAGATGGTTATTTGAGCGAAGGCATAGAAGAACCCCTTCCAGTGGTTCCATAAAGAACCATGTTTGTGAAACCTTTAGAGACCTTTATCATCAATCATCAAGTGATTAACCATTAAACCACTAAAAGGTTCTTCACTCTGACAAGAGATCCAGAGCCACTTACAAGGTGACTTGTATTACAGATGTGGGCCAATGTAGTGTTAGGAGTCTTGCCACACCAACCACAACAGATAGACAACTACCAGTATAAATGGAAACTTTATAAAGGATGAAGGTGATACAGATGGTTATTTTAGCGATGCCATAGAAGAACCACTTATTAACCACTAAAAGGTTCTTCACTCTGACAGGGGTGAGAAAAATCAGGTATTGAAAGTAAAAATCCGCCCCAGGATTTTGCTCCAACTACCAGGATAGCTCTGTTTTTCAGAACTTAGCAAGTAAAAATGGAAACTTTATGAAGGATGAAGGTGATACAGATGGTTATTTTAGCGATGCCATAGAAGAAACCATAAAGGACCATGTTTGTAATAGAGAAATGTGAAACCTTTAGAGAACTTTATCATCAACCATAAAGGGATTAACCATTAAACCACTGAAAGGTTCTTCACTCTGACAAGAGATTTAAAATATAGGTCCTGAAAGTCAAAATCTGCTTCAGGATTTTGCTCCAACTACCAGGACAGCTCTGTTTTTCAGAACTTAGCAAGTAAAAATGGAAACTTTATGAAGGATGAAGGTGATACAGATGGTTATTTTAGCGATGCCATAGAAGAACCACTTATTAACCACTAAAAGGTTCTTCACTCTGACAAGAGATGGAAAACTAAAAGTCCAAAAAGTAAAAATCCGCCCCAGGATTTTGCTCCAGCTGCCTGGAGAGCTCTGTTCAGAGCTTAGCTTGTAAAAATGAAAACTTTAGGTCCTGAAAGTAAACATCCACCCTGGGATTTTAACTTTCTGGACCTACACTCACCCACACTCTATTGTTTTTTATGAAACCAAAAATTCAGTTGCATCGCCCACAGGACCCTTTCTTTTTAAGATCGCTCTCATAAATCACAGCTCTAGAGACAAGGAACAACAGTCCCCTAAGCAGTGTAGCCCCTAATTCAGCTGTTATACCATCAACACGCCTACACTACTGGTGAAAAGTTTCAGAACGCCCTCATTATTGTCCACTGGCAGTGCTGCATGGCCCAAGCCAAGCCTGTGGTTCCTATTTTACCATCTTAGCAATGGCTTTTCTACTGAGACTCCGCCTGTCCGACCTGCAGCTCTGCGTCTTCTCAGCTGAAACTGAGAGTGTCAGAAACCTGAGCTACAAGGTGTTGTTGACTGTCGGACACAGTCTTCTGATGCTGTTGTATCAGACCTCTTCCTGTGCCAAGCCTGTTCAGCTTCCTTCAGTTTACAATACATCTGCTGATGGACTCACGTCTGATACAACAGCATTGAGAGTTGAGAGTTGAGAGCGTGCTCTACCTGTGGTTCTACCTGTATTCAGGGTCTTAGTGTAGTCATTATGAGAGCAGTCTGAACAGTGAGAGCAGTTTTGGGTAAATACTGCAGTAAAGGGGGCAGTAACTCTGCTCTCCGGAGGGGTTTGCTCATTGTACAATGTTTGCATCAATAAAAAAGCTCAACTTCCCTCCATTAATACAAACCAGAAAGTGGTTAACCAATGGCTTGTTCCCTTTTTTTATATATATAACAAAATATAAAATATTTATATAACATTCAGTTTTCAGGTTTTGAGCCCTGGCACTTTACTGCTTTGTACCATTTGAGGTCACTGGACTTGAATTGCTTGGAAAATTGAGGGTGTTCTAAAACTTTTGACTGATTGTGTATGTTAGAATGCCGTCTATTTTATCGTTGTTTACGGACACAGTGTCTTTACTTTGCAGCAGCATTAAAATATCGCTCTGAAGAGGAAATATGAGTCATAAGAAGCCCTGAAGGCCAGTGTAGATGAAGCTGTTTAGCGTGGAGCTCACCTTCTTCGGTGATGGAGGGAAGTGATGGAGTGCAGCGGCAGGCCAGAATTAGCCAGAAGAGAGTCTGATCCATCCTGCTGCAGCGGCTCTGAAGATTGCTGGAGGATGCACGGTGACCTCCACATCTAGGCGCATCTGAAAAAGTAGAGCATCAACAAACTTCCTCCATCATCTGACACTGGCAGGAAATGTGGTTTCCATGTTACTGCTTTCTGCTGACAGTCACGAAAGCTTCGGGGCCTCTCGAGTGAGGCGTTTGATGTGAGGATGAGACTTGCGATACTGGTTACGTGAAAGTGCTGATGTTTTCACCTGTTTCCTGTAAATTCTCCAGAAACTGCGTGTGATAAACAACCAGAGACTCTGTGTACAGCCCTGGTTTTAGTGTATCACAGAGAAGCAGCATAATATCAGACTGTATTTCCAATATTCATGAGGAGAAAAAACAACAACAGCTAAAAAGTTGTAGGCCTCTGTGGCAGTAAGTGTTTTTATAGGATGACCTGGGGATACGGTGCTCGTCTACTGTTGTATGCTCCTGACCACTGGGACACCTCGCAATCAACTTGTGACGTACAGGACTGTGAGACATAGAGTATAATAATCATAATTGAGTGTTTATCAGCTCAGTAAAACACTGATATTAGAATAAACACTAATAAAAGTGGTGGTGGTTCTCCATCACTGTGTTCATCATTAGAACATCTCCAAAGTTCTCCCCTCTCATGGAGTCTAGTGTTATTTAGAGTTCTCCTCAGATCAACACCTGGTTTGGTGGTAAATCAGGGCTTAATGATAGTAAATCAGGTGAGCTGCTGCTGCTGCTGCTGCTGCTGCTGCTGATGATGATGGAGTTGAACACATCCTCCACGCTGTGCTGGCTGGACTGGGGGGCGTCCAGGAGAAACCTGGAGGAACCGAGCTCTGTTCTTCAGACTAGCTCACCGACAAGATCTCACTACTTTCTCTCTTCAGAATGAGAAGCTCTTGTTTCTCCTTTTACTGGATTCATGTTCACCTGCTTTATCTGTTCTGAGTTTCTATAGTGAAGAATCTCTCAGTATTAGGCTCAGTGCTGTATATACAAACCACTGTACAACACTGACCACTTCCAGATAACTGACCTTTGACCTTTTTCCACTTTAACTCCTCTTTGCTTCCTGACAGGTTGTTGCAGGATTCAGAGCTACAGTAAATGAAGTTATGGTGCTTGGAGTCGAAGTGCAGAATCTGAAATCTGAACACACCTTTCTTTTTCCTTTTTTACACAAAACCATGTCCCCAAAAGTCCAAACTCCTGTTGTTCTGATGAGGACAAGCACATACGAAGTGTTGTTCAGTTTGTTGCCAAAGTGAGGATCACACTCGCTTGGCTGAGGCAAGGAAGGGGAATTCGAGGATGCTGGGCTGGAGT
This sequence comes from Salminus brasiliensis, assembly GCF_030463535.1. NCBI lineage: Eukaryota > Metazoa > Chordata > Actinopteri > Characiformes > Bryconidae > Salminus > Salminus brasiliensis. Next base: position 4,489,886 of record NC_132899.1, on the reverse strand, counting down.
TCTGGGGGGGTTTCGAGCTGATGGGACCTGAAGCCAGACCCCTTATTTTTGCCAAACAGAGGCTGAGCATAACTTGGACCATCAGGAGGAGCGAGGATGGTGTTATAGTGTGTGTAGTGATGAAGAGGAGGAGTTTGTCCTGCTGTGGTAGATGTCCTGCCAAGGGTGGCCTTGTGACAGACCCTCAAAAAATTCGACCTCACTATCTGTGCACCACACGCCATGTAGGTGTCTCTCTTTTTCCATGTTTTGGTAATGAGTGCCAAATGTAGGCAATGTAATGCTGGGCTTGGGATCACAGGGGAAGTCCTTAAACTCCCAAACCAAAGCAATGCGCTACAGGTGAAAAGGTCGGCAAGCATGAGATAGGGAGGGAGCAGGATGATATATTTGATTTTACACAGAAGGAAAGAAAGGTCAGGTTTTAAATGCCAGATTTAAGTTATATATATATATATATATATATATATATATATATATATATATATATGCGCAGTGGCAAGAAAAAGTATGTGAACCCATTGGAATTTTATGGTTTTCTGCACTAATTTGTCACAAAATGTGATCTGATCCTCATCCAAGTCAAGCATATTAACAAATATAATGTGCCTAAAATAATCACACACAAAACCCATGGAATTAATAGCTGGTTGACCCCTCCCCTCTGCAGCAATAACCTCAACCAGGCACATCCTTAACCAGGGGCAGTGGTGGCTCAGCAGTTAGAGTGCCGGGCTGTCGATAACAGGGTTGTAGGTTCAATTCCTGGGCATGGCAAGCTGCCACTGTTGGGCCCTTGAGCAAGGCCCTTTACCCTCTCTTCTCCCCGGGTGCTGGAGTTGGCTGCCAACCGCTCTGGGTGTGTGTGTGTGTGTGTGTGTGTGTACTCACTGCCCCTAGTTCATGTGTGTGTTTACTAACACAGATGAGTTAAATGTGGAGGACACATTTTGCAGTACAGTGACAAATATGTGCACTTTTACCTGTAGCTGTGGATCAGACCTGCACATCGTTCAGGAGAAAGTTTAGCCCATTCTTCCTGGCAGAACTGCTTTGGCTTTTCATGTTTCTTGGATGCCTCATGTGTATGTCTCTCTTCACGTCAGTCCAAAACATTGCTTTAGAGTTGAGATCTGGGATCTGACTTGGCCACTCCAACAGGCCGATTTTATTTTCTGTTGTGGACTTGCTCTGGTGTTTCGGGTCATTGTCCTGTTGCATCACCCAACTTCTACAGAGTTTCAGCTGAGGTACAGACACTCCCACATTATCCTGTAGAATTTTTCGATACACTTGGGAATTCATCTTTCCCTCAGTGACAGTAAGCTGGCCAGGCCCTGATGCAGCAAAGTGGATGTGGGTTTTCATGGTGATGTGCAGTGCCTTTTTTTTTGTATCTTAGTTTCATCTGTCTACAAAACATTTTGCCAGTCCCGCTGTGTATGTCAGTGTCCAGCTATGTTATTCTTAGTAATATGTTATTCTTATATCTTCATTGTGTCGGGTCATAGACAAACTGCTTGTTCAGGGTTTTGCAGACTGTAGACTCACAAACACAGATGTTAGCCTGCACCAATGAGTCTCCGTTGTGCTCCTGGGGTCATTTTGACTGGGCGCCCGCTTCATCCCAGAGTAGCCACAATCCCAAATTGTCTCTATTTGTAGATTGCTTGCCTCACTGGAGACTGGTGACTTTCTAAGGTCTTTAAAATTCACCTCCAGCTTAGTTTAAACCAGCAATTTTTGATCGTAGATCCTCTGAAAGCTCTTTTTGGTGAGGCATGGCTCACATATGTGTATCCCTCTTGTGTGGAGCAAGGTCAGAAAGTTGGTTGGTTTCTACCAGTCAAAGTAGCTCTAGTCTACACCTCCAAACTAATATTTTTAAGACGACTCCAGGTCTGCTTTTTGGAGATCCTTAACTCAAGGGTTCACATACTTCATGCACTAGCACGAGTTTTTTATGATTGTTCTCAATGAAGACATGAATGATCAGAATTGCATTCATATTAATATTTTAGAAAATATGTATTTGTCAATATGCTTGACTTGGATGAGGATCAGATCACATTTCTTGACAAATTAATGCAGAAAACCATGAAATTCCAAAAAGTTCACTGACTTGCATCTGTATGAGCGTCCCAGGCAAAAAATGAGCGCCTTGCTTGGTTAAGGTGGTAGTAACTCCTGGTCCTGCAGAGGACGCTGCATGAGGATGATCAGGCTATAAATACCTGTGGGTGTGTGATGGTACTCATAGTTTGAGAAGAGGTGATACAGTGCAGCGAGTGTCTCATTGGATGTGTGGAAAATGAGTCACAAAGCAGATGTGAATGATTGGCATGCCCAAATACTATTACTCCTTTTTGCCAAAGACCACATTGTGAAGGATGTAGGTCATATGGGTCTACTAGCAGTGGCAGAAATCCTTTGGTGGTCTTTCAGCCACAATTCTGGTGAGAATTTCCTGTAGACTGGGATTTCTGCCACTGCTGGTAGACCCATATGACCGTATACTTCCATACACCTGCAGATTTAGCTACTTCCTTTACACTGTGATCTTTGGCCACGTCCAAATGCAGTCACTTCGTTTAGCCAATCATTAATGATCTGCGTTGTGACACATTTTCCAATATCCAATGAGACACTCCATGCTCTGTACCTCCTCTTCACAATGAGTCCCGTGTGAGTCCCGTCACTCACCCTGCAGGTGTTTATAGCCCCATTGTCCTCATGCATCTGCAGGAGCCTGAAGTTACTACCAGCTCATGAACCCTCGATAGTCTTGAAGAATTCCCTGAGGCAGAGTAATATTTAAGGTTTCATCGATGGTAGCAAAGTGTCCAAGCAAATCATTTCCAAAACATGACACTACCACCACCATGCTTCACAGCTGGTATGAGGTTCTTCACTGGTCAAAAAGTGAGAGAGTCTGAGAAAAAAAGGAGCAAATCTCATCTTCCCTACAAAAGTTCTCTCACTTTCAAGTCTTTTTCAGCCAGGCTACAAACTTCATGGCTTTGTCAATCCAGCATTCTGGAACCCGCCACTACATCACACTTCATGATCTGCCCTCAATGAGGCACCACACCACTTTTACTAATTCCTGTAAAGAAATTTTGTGAGAGTGCCAACCATATGCACAAACCCACTCAGAGCTCATGCCACCATGTAGCCCACCAGGAGCCCATGTATTCAAAACCCAAGTAAGTCCAACATGAGCATGTTGGTTTGGTAGGTAGTGTTGTTGTGGCTTCCACTTAACTCCTAAATAGCGATTGCCATGACACCACCTTACATCTAGGGTATGGTGGGATCAATAATGTGCCATTTTAGAAGACGGAGCTAATCAGTAACAATTTACAATACGGTTTCTTAATTAATGCCTAAGTGACTCTTTACTAAACACAAAATGTATCCTCATAGCTCATTAATTACTTCTCATTACAACCTTCAATGTTAATTAGTATCCAGTCTTCTGTTATTGTAGTAGCTACACATTTAGAGCTTCTTTAACTAATAGTAAAGTGCTTACTAACTGCTAACTGTAATCAGGCATGACAATGTCAGGTATCCACGACATACTTCTCCACACAATGAACTGCAATCTTAACATAAGTATATGTAATATGTATATATAATATATAAGTAACCAATTGTGGACCATTGTACTAAGCACAGTTCATAGACAGGGGAGGTGGTGTTCACAAGGTGTTCAGAAGCCTGATGGCTTGTGGATAGAAACTGTTCATCAGTCTGGATGTCCTGGACTTCACACTCCTGTAGTGTCGGCCCGATGGTAGGAATGTGAAGAGGCTGGGTTAGGGGTGTGTACTGTCCCTGATAGTGCTGTGGCCCGCCTGATGACCTGACACTCCTGCCTCTTCCTCCTTTATAGTCCTCTTACTGATTTCTGTAAAGCTGCTTTGTGAGAGCGCTATATGAATACATTTGATTTGATATCAACAAGTACGGCATTCTTTTAGAGCTAAGTCAGAGCTTTATAAGGCCAAAAACAAAGATGCACTTGTTAGATATAACATTTTAACCTCCCCAATAGAGTTTCCCATTGTGATTACAACAGCCTCCAGTTGTCATATGATGTTATTCTGTTCAGTGAGTGACTGGAATTCTTTCCAAGTTCGCACACTTTAACTGGACAAGGCATTCCTTGTACACAAAGTTCGAAGCATTGTAATGTCTAGACTGTGTGCATGTGCTGCAGCATTAACACACTCTCCTGAAAAGCATATGGGATGAGACTCATGTGAGCCACCTGGAACCCACCTAGCCCACGAACTTCCACCCATGAACTTACCTCTCTACTCTCCTATCTTTCCTATTATGTCTGCCCTCTCAATGCCCTCGTTTCCTCCACATCCTGCATCGCCTTCAGAAAAGCATTCCACTCTGACACCCACTTCCTTTTTTTTTTGGGGGGGGGGGGGGGGGGGGGTTGGAGACTCTCTTGGGGACACAGAGGGAGAGGAAACCAGTGCGGAGGAGTTAGAGTGTTTCAGGACACTGCAGTGGTTGCACAATTTTGGGGGACCCTGAACTCCTACATGTAACACACCATGCCTAAACTGATGGTCACCCTAAGAGTGATTTTAGAGAGTGATTGTATCCAATTTACTGATAGAATTTTACTAGTTTATGATGATTAATTAACATTTTGGCAAAAATAAAAACAATACTGATCAGGGCATGCATCATGATCAATTCTCTCATTGAAAAAAAAAGTGGCAAATCAGTAAAAGCAGAACAGCTGACCAAAATGATATAATCTGTGGCACGGACAGTGCAGTTTACCCCATCAATATCATAATATCTTAATAAAAATGTTAATCTGTACATGTAATGGTCAACGTTACAAGTGTTCCTCAAATCCCTTCTGAGCGGTACTGCACCTGCCGGTGAACAACGCCTCGTTTGCTGACCGCCACGCTACAAAACCTGCCATGTCCTCATCAGTCCCTGGCAATAAAAGCATTAACTTCCATTATGTTGATGTAGGTTTCCTATACAGTATGTTGCACTGTACATAATGCTCATGATCACATTAATAAAACATTTTAACTTTTAATTCAAATCTATAAATATTCAAATACGAGTGAAACATAGAAATAGGACTGTAACAGTTGGTGTTTCGAGGCTGGATGCAAGTGTGAGCTTTCTTTATTAGACCTTTTAAGAGACTCTAAAACAGAACTACGAGTAGCTATAACCATAAACCTCGGGAGCAAGCAAGACTTACAGGGGTGACCTACCCTCCTTTGGTCAGAACTAAATAAGACTGTTCAACTGCTCATAGTAGAGTAATGGTAAGAGTAATGAAAATAATGCTGGTTAAAGGTGGTGATAATAATAATAATAATAATAATAATAGCAAATCCATGGTAGGCAGGTAGCAGTAGCAGGAGAGTGGGCAGCTAGTCTGACTCAGGCAGCAGGTGAGCCTAGCGGTCAGTCTTCTGTAAACTATAGTGACTAAAGTGACATTGCTCACTTACTTGTACCATTTTAACGAGTCCAATGTAGCAGGTGGATTGTTTCCGAATATTTGCATAACTTTTAAAATGAAAAACTTACTGGAGGAACACAAACGAAACAAATACCAAAAATCCTAAAAATCAAACAAAACAGCAAACAAAGCAAGAAAACCAAAACAACAGAACATTAAAGCCAAAGGACCTCAAAATACCGTCACCATAGCAACCGAACACCATGAACATCAACATCGACAACACCAGACACCAGGATCAGAGGAAACCCAGGGGAATAAGAGCACAAGACACAAACAGGAACACCTAGTGAGGATAATGAGAAAGCAGGGCTACAAAGAAGACACAGGTGAGAACACTAATGACTAGGCAGAGCTAGGGCGGAGACAAGGGAGGAGACATGAACACAGTCAAACCAGAGCCATGTGCTGAAGAGATTGTGGGAAAACCAAAGCAAAGTACAGATGCCGGGACCAGGAAGAGAAAACACAAGGGCAGGACACAGACACACATCACAAGGACAAAGTGTACTCGCACTTACAAGGCCTTTCTGCATGTCACTGTGAAGCAGAACATCTGCACATCATTGCCCAGCAATCCTCACAACTGGTGCATGGCCAGTTCTTCCTCCGCAATTTCAGATTCCTTCTGAAGGAGTAAAGCAGAGCAAGAGCGGGGAAGTTCATCTCAAAAATTCTTTCAGTTTGAGATACATGAGACGTGTAATGATGTAATAATTTAAGCTGCTTAAAGGAGAACGGAGGGAAAACCCATGAAATCCAGACAGTTCTGTTGCACAGAAGAATCACAATACCTATAACACCATACACACACACTCTACATACACACTATAAACACACACTCTACATACACTATACACACACACACACACACACACACACTCTCTACATACACTATACACACACACACTCTACATACACACTATAAACACACACTCTACATACACTATACACACACACACACACACTCTACATACACTATACACACACACACACACACACTCTACATACACTATACACACACACACACACACTCTACATACACTATACACACACACACACACACACTCTACATACACTATACACACACACACACACACACACTCTACATACACTATACACACACACACTCTACATACACACTATAAACACACACTCTACATACACTATACACACACACACACACACACTCTACATACACTATACACACACACACACACACACTCTACATACACTATACACACACACACACACACACTCTACATACACTATACACACACACACACACACTCTACATACACTATACACACACACACACACACACACTCTACATACACTATACACACACACACACACACACACTCTACATACACTATACACACACACACTCTACATACACTATACACACACACACACTCTACACACACTATACACACACACTCTACATACACTATACACACACACACTACATACACACTATACACACACACTCTACATACACTATACACACACACACTCTACATACACCATACACACGCACTCTACATACACCATACACACACACTCTACATACACTATACACACACACACACACTCTACATACATCATACACACGCACTCTACATACACCATACACACACACTCTACATACACTATACACACACACACACACTCTACATACATCATACACACGCACTCTACATACACCATACACACACACTCTACATACACTATACACACACTCTACATACACCATACACACACTCTCTACATACACTCTACACACACACACACACACTCTACATACACCATACACACACACACTCTACATACACTATACACACACACTCTACATACACACTATAAACACACACTCTACATACACTATACACACACACACACTCTACACACACTATACACACACACTCTACATACACACTATACACACACACTCTACATACACTATACACACACACACACTCTATATACACCATACACACACACTCTACATACACCATACACACACACTCTACATACACTATACACACACACACACACACTCTACATACACTATACACACACACACACACTCTACATACACTATACCCACACACACTACATACACTATACACACACACACACACACTCTCTACATACACCATACACACACACTCTACATACACCATACACACACACTCTACATACACTATACACACACACACACACACACTCTACATACACCATACACACACACTCTACATACACCATACACACACACTCTACATACACCATACACACGCACTCTACATACACCATACACACACACTCTACATACACTATACACACACACACACACTCTACATACACCATACACACACACTCTACATACACCATACACACACTCTCTACATACACTCTACACACACTCTCTACATACACTCTACACACACACACACACACACACACACTCTACACACACTATACACACACACTCTACATACACACTATACACACACACTCTACATACACTATACACACACACACTCTACATACACCATACACACACACTCTACATACACCATACACACACACTCTACATACACTATACACACACACACACACTCTACATACACCATACACACACACTCTACATACACCATACACACACTCTCTACATACACTCTACACACACACACACACACACACACACTCTACACACACTATACACACACACTCTACATACACACTATACACACACACTCTACATACACTATACACACACACACACTCTACATACACCATACACACGCACTCTACATACACTATACAGGCGCTGGTGTCCCGTCACGCCCCCCTCCCCCACCCCGTGCGGTGTGTTCTGACAATGCAAGTTTCTCTGTGATGTGAGCACCAGGAATCTTGAAGCCTCTGATGCTCTCTACAGTGGCCTTGATTGATGGAGATAGGGGTGTGCACTCACTCCTGCTTCCTGAACTTTACTACACAGCAACAAGTGATATCCTCTTAAATCCAGTATAAATACTGTCTTCTCTGCTTCTTCTTGGTCGGGGTGGGTCCGGAGATTACCTGAAATCATTGGAGCCAGACAGAAGTAGGCGCCAGTCTATTACAGGGTACAGGACACAAGCATTCGGTCACACACTTACACAGATGTCTAGAGGACAATTTATCACAGCCAATTCAGGCGAGGAGACGGGGAGAATTATGGAGAGATTTACAATTTGTAAGGGAAATCTGCCAGGTGACACTTCTAAAAAATGAAATGACCAAAAACATGAATAAACGAGTTAAAATAAGTTAATAAACCTTAATATTACTACAATATTTATTAATCAATATTACTACATGTTTGATAGTTTCAGTTAAATGCAGGCTTATTACACCCCAAGATGCATTACTGGGGCTATTCTTTGATGATAGAAGTTTGTAATAACATTTTGGGTCATAACCTTTAATGATGGGGTTGAAGAGAATCTAATGGTTATAAGCTGAGAATTCCTGCTTTGTGAGATACCAGCTTGTGCACTTAGAGTACAACCACATAAAGGCCTGCAGAGGCCTGCAACAACCAATGCCTAGGAATAGGACTGACCACTGAGCATAAATAATAATATATATACATATACTCACTACATATATCACTGCTACTGTTGTATAAATATGTAAACTTGCATGTGCATCCATACTGTACAATGGTCTTCAACTTTTTTTACTTAGTGGTTTTCTTTTACTTAGCGTTACTTCAGTGTACGTAGTGTGTGTGTGTGTGTGTGTGTGTGTATATATATATATATATATATATATATATATATATATATATATATATATATATATCACACATATCAAGACTGAGCCAAACTCGAGCCAATGTGGTGATGGAATTGAACACTTCCATCTGCTTTAGTTTCAGGGCACCTGCAGGCTGGAATTCATTACAGTAAAACACTAAGGTGGCAATTTTTAAATTTTTATTCACCTCTAAATTTTTTGGTTTATTATTATTTATTCTATTCTTATTTGTATTCCAATTACAGTTACTTTTATAAAAAATCCTCCTCATCATCATCTTCTTCTTCATTATTATTATTATTATTATTATTATTATTATTATTATTATTATTTAAGGCATTTTAGTTAGCTTAGCCCAATGTTTTTTAGTTATTTTAAATTACATAATTGTGTTGTTCTAAATGTTACTATTTATTTTAAAGTGATCTTTATTTATTTTAATATTGGTTTATTTCATATTTATTTTCATTTCATTTATTTATTTTATTTTTTATATGTTTATTACCTAATTCCAGATTTAATTAATGCCATTTTGGTTAAATTATTGTATTATTTTTATTTATTATATATTTTTCCTTTTTGTCTATTTATGTCATCTTTATTTGTTCATTTGATATAATCAAATCTTAATCTTCTATTACCTTATCGTAATTTAATTTGTTCATTTGCCTCCTTTGATCATACTTCAAGTTTTTTTTGATACAAAATTGAGGATCACCCTCAATACACTCTCAAAAAAAAAAAATATATATATATACATAGTGCTTGATTTAACTACTTGTATGAATACTAAATGTTCATGACAGTACATTCAGGACCCCCTGCCCTGCACATTTTAGTGCTCCCCCTCCCCTCTAACTCTGGTCCATAAGCCAATTAAGAAGCCCTCTGCAGTTTGCCCAGTGAGGAGCATACTGAACGCTGAAGGTCTTTATACCCGTACACCTCCACTGACCCGAAAGCACAAGAACATTCGGCTCAGAACCAGTGTGAAAAGTGTGAACAGCCTGACCAAGCTAGTAACACAACTCCATGGTCTCCTCCCAGTATCAGGTGACGTGCTGGTGGTTTATTTGATTATATAAGTGTTTACAATGATATCAGACCAGTGTCCTCAGATTAATATATTTACAAATGGTATAAAGATACATCAGAATATATACGTACAATTCACAGCAGTCGTTTATAGAAGCTCTTTATCAAGCTCACTCAGAGACAGAAAATGAATAAGATAATAATAATAACAATAACAGAAGCTTAAGACATGTGAATACCAAAACAGTTAAGGCAATGGTAAAAGCAGTGCTCAACACTGGCGATCACTCTGATCACTCTGATCACTCTGACCACTCTGATCACTCTGACCACTCTGACCACTCTGACCACTCCGATCACTGGTAAAATGGTCATTTGAGCACAGTATTTGCAGCAGAGAGCAGGTTTCAGCACCGGGTGGGTTGTGGTAACCTGTTGCCTGGCGTCTCCGTCTCCACAAAAATGCTGAAACAAAAATGAGGCCCAATGCAACAGCAGCCACGATGATTCCAGCCGCCTTGGAAACTTTCTGATCAGCCTCATCACTAACTGTAAACAAAGAAAACAAAAAAGCATCAATCTACAGCCTAAATCACAGATATATGCAAAAACCTTGTATCTCCGTTTTGGCCGCTTTCCCTTTCTGACGTGTTGTAAACTTGGCAGTTGTCACTGTGTCAGAATTTCATGATAAATGGGCCAATAGAAATGCTCCAAAATGGCATGGACTACAATCTTCTTACATTGACCTCCACTGAACGTTCATCCACACCTCCTACCATCAGCATTCACAAAAACCAAGAGGTTAAGCCTGTGGTGATCTATACGGGGTGCTGATTCTGTAATGGGGCAGTGGTGGCTCAGCGGTTAGAGCGCTGGGATATCGATAACAGGGTTGTGGGTTCGATTCCCGGGCTCTGCAAGCTGCCACTGTTGGGCCCTTGAGCAAGGCCCTTTACCCTCTCTGCTCCCCGGGCGCTGGAGTTGGCTGCCCACCGCTCTGGGTGTGTGTGTGTACTCACTGCCCCTAACACGTGTGTGTGTGTGAGTGTGTGTTCACTACCAGATGGGTTAAATGCGGAGGACACATTTCGCTGTACAGTCCACACTGTACAGTGACAAATACATGCACCTTTACCTTTACCTGTCCAGATCATCATGGGCCTCTTTTTTGGACATGGTGTGTCTTATAACTACATCGCTTACATACATACAAACCTATACAGCTGTATTGCTCTGTTATACCTGTGGATCCACTGCTACCCCTCATTACAAGCCTATTACACTATAGTAGAATATAAGAAGCGTCCTGGTTGAATACAGAGGTCCGGTGTAATCTACTGTAATCACTGTATGTTAAGGTGTGTGTTTTACTAATGTGATTCAGAAGGTCAGGAAGAAATCACTGTACCTGGATTTGGGGCAGAAACCAGGAGACCCTCTAGGAATCAAATAAAGAGAGATTACAGTGAGATTGTTTAGGAACAGCTACAGCTGGAGCACAATTTAGATCATTTGGATAAGAACGGGTCACACTGTTGTAATTGTTGTTTTCTGTCCTCCATAATAATCTACACTCAGAAAAATAGATTACAGGTTTGCCCTGTGGTTAGAACGCTGGGCTATTGCTGACAGTATTGTGGGGTTGATACCCACAGGCTCAGCATGCTGCCACTGTTGGGCCCTTTCTGCTCCCTGGGTGCCATTGCAATAGCTGCCCAGTACCCATGTTGTCCTTGGTGTCCAACATAAATGGTGAATATGGTGGTCTTGAGAGAAATATGCCCCTTTCTAATATATCTTTTTACAGAATCTTAGCAAATGGTCATCTTATTCATGTTGTCTCTATGGAGATTACTCTTTGATCTAATTAGCCTGTAAGGTGATGACCATCAAACCCTCTAATGTTGATAGCCCAAGTACCCTCACTCACCACCCCCTCTTCCTCCTCCTCACCTCAGTGTACTTAAACCCTGACAGTCTATACATTCTTTGGACTGGAATGGACTGGACATGATCAGACCAGACTAATCGTGATCATATAGGACAGGAGGACAAACCTGTACACTGAACAGAGTCAGGTGATTTAACACAGACCTGTGTGACTCACCTACTGATGAAGGAAACGTACCTGATACGGTCACGTTGAAGAGTCTTTTAGATATACCAGTGTTCAGCTGCACCCAAAATGTATAATTCCCACTGTGTTCCATGGATGCATTCTTGATTGTGTGATTAAAGGTAACATTGCAGACAGTATCACACTTACGATCACTGACACAACTGATGTGATTATTGGTATCATTTTTAACACAGTGGGATGTAAGGTTACTAATAAGGCTGCAGTTTCTGCAGTTTTCAAGCTCAGTTTCATTCTTCTTCCATTTATATTGATCACACCTACTGCTTACGTTAGAGGAAACATTGCAGGTCAGTGTTAATGCTGACCCAACAGTCCCGGTTATGTTAGAACACTGTAAATTAACACCTGGAAAAAAAAAAGAAAAATAAACATAGGCAGTTAATACACTGCAATAATTTAACAGACACAAATACAGTTGCATGGAAAAGTTTGGGCAACCCTGGTGGAAACATCAGTTACCCCAAGAGATTTGAGCTCTCCATGGTTTCCATGGTTAGGAAAGGTCCTCAAACCTCATCCCAACAATCAGCAGCTGCCCATTACTCTGAGCATTACAATAACTGATGTCCCCAAACAGGAGAAGAGTATGAGAAGATCAGGTCCTCAGTTAATAGTCAGTAATTAAGAAATCGCAGTAGACTCTGCAGCGGCAAATGCACAAATATGATCTTTAGCCATTTTCTCCCCAATTTGGATCACCAATTACCCAACCCATACATATCCTTCCCTATCCCATGCTGTGCTCCCGACTGTGCTGATGCAACATCACCAGGCAACCAATGCACCATGTACCTGGCTCTGATGCATCGGCCAGCAGACGCCAGTGCCAGTCAGCATTGCTGCATTGCATTGGGGGAGTGATATCTACCCACCCTGGATTTAGCAAGGCCAATTAAGCTCTTGTGAGGCCTCAGCTGCTGGGATTCAAACCTGCAATCCCCTCAAAAGCACAAAGCTAAGGATTATGCTGAGACTGTCAACCTTAACATCAGTGAAAATCAGTGGATAGACCTTTGAGGTCCTGTGAGGAGGAATGGGCCAAAATCTGGGGTAGACTTAGAAAGCTAGTGGGTATCACTAAGTACTGACCATGCAGGGTGCCCAAACTTTTGCTTTCCTTTAACAATTCTGTTATTGTGAGACTATAAAAGATGGAGATTAACAGTAATCCTCCTGTTTCATCTTTAACTTGATACCTTTGGGAAATCAGGTCAAATCTGACTCTCTTAGCTCTTCACAGCTACAGAAATCTTGTCTGATGATTTACGTGACCTTACAGGTCAGATCAGTGACCTTACAGGTCAGATCAGTGTAAAGGGTGAGTTTAACATAAGGGGTTTTCCTCACCTGCTGTATAACAGATGGTGACACACAGGAGAAGAAGAAGAAGAAGGCTGGGAAGAATCATGGCCTCTCTGGTTCTGAACCTGCATGAAAACATTAGTACATTATAGACCAGTGAGACCAGTTTGCCGGTCACCCAGACTGACTGGCTGACAGGTTACTGTCCAGCGAGGTTTTGAGCTGGAGAAAAAGAGCTGACTGACCTAAAAATACATGAACGAACAAACTCAATTATCTAGAAGGGTATTTTTAACTTTAACTTTTAACTTAAAAAAAAGAAAGAAAAACAAAACAAACAAAAAAAAAACAAAAACAAACAAACAACATATATATATCCAAATATATCATCTATATCATATCAACGATGAACTCTGGGAATATATATAATCTATTTCAATAGATGATAGATCTTAAATATGATCATATTCATATTATATATATATATAACTTTCCACCAATCAGAACCAACCAGTAGGATTTGCTGGCTGTCCTCCAACCTCGCTCACTGGAGATCTGAATCTGGAGCGAGGAGTACGTGTGGGGTGTTTTTCAGGAGGAACTGCATGGTGGGGCATTTTGGGCTAAATCGGTTTACCAGATCTAGCAGATCCAGATATTTCTCAGATCAGCAGTGTGGACTGACTCTGATGAGGCTGGTCATGGTCAAAGGAGAGACACCTACAGCTGCAGTCTTCTACAGCCTGTTAGACTCTGCTACCGAGCACGTGGAGGAGCTCAGGACCCTTTGACTGTCCGTCACTGCTGTCTGAAGACCCACAGATCCTCTGTGTTCCTGGACTGGGACTGTCCCTGCAGACCGCTCTCCTTTCTTCACGGAATGCACAGTCGGTGCCAGCGGTAATTTTAGCCGTCCTACAGCCTGTGTGTGTGTGTGTGCTATGGAGAGAGAGAGAGAGAGAGAGAGAGAGAGAGAGAGAGAGGGAAAGAGGAGAAGGAGGAGGAGGAGGAGAAGAAGAAGAGCACCTACCGTGACAACTGGAGGAAACGGATCACCAAGAGTGAGCTGCTCCTTCTGTCCTCCTGTCCCGCAGCCCCATACTTTCACTTCTCACTGTCTGCAGCTGCTATTTGAAGGAAAGTAAATGTAGAAGGGGAAAGCCCCGCACTCCTGCTCTATCCCATAGTGTTGAACTGAAAATCAAAGTTCTAACATCAGATCCTGCAATTTAGTGCTAGTAGTGTTGATCAGATGTCCAGATGATAAGAGCTGAGAACCTGGTGTTTCCACATTTCTCATTTCTCAGCATATATATCATCTATATCATATCATCTATATCATATCATCTATGAACTCTGGCCATATATATCATCTGTATCATATTATCTATGAACTCTGAGCATATATATTATCTATATCATATCATCTATGAACTCTGAGCATATATATTATCTATATCATATCATCTATGAACTCTGAGCATATATATTATCTATATCATATCATCTATGAACTCTGAGCATATATATAATCTATATCATATCTTAACTTTTAACTTAAAAAAAGAAAGAAAAACAAAACAAACAAAAACAAACAAACAAAATATATATATATATCCAAATATATCATCTATATCATATTATCTATGAACTCTGGCCATATATATCATCTATATCATATCAACAATGAACTCTGGCCATATATATGATCTATATCATATTATCTATGAACTCTGGCCATATATATCACCTATATCATATAATCTATGAACTCTGGCCATATATATCACCTATATCATATCATCTATGAACTCTGGCCATATATATCACCTATATCATATCATCTATGAACTCTGGCCATATATATCATCTATATCATATTATCGATGAACTCTGGGCATATATATCATCTATATCATATCATCTATGAACTCTGGGCATATATATCATCTATATCACATCATCTATGAACTCTGGGCATATATATCATCTATATCATATCATCTATGAACTCTGGGCATATATATAATCTATATCATATTATATAGGAACTCTGGCCATATATATCATCTATATCATATTATCTATGAACTCTGGCCATATATATCATCTATATCATATCATCTATGAACTCTGGGCATATATATCATCTATATCATATTATATAGGAACTCTGGCCATATATATCATCTATATCATATCATCTATAAACTCTGGGCATATATATATCATCTATATCATATCATCTATGAACTCTGGGCATATATATCATCTATATCATATTATCGATGAACTCTGGGCATATATATCATCTATATCATTATCTATAAACTCTGGCCAATATATATCATCTATATCATATAATCTATGAACTCTGGGCATATATATCATCTATATCATATTATCTATGAACTCTGGCCAATATATATCATCTATATCATATAATCTATGAACTCTGGGCATATATATCATCTATATCATATCATCTATAAACTCTGGGCATATATATATCATCTATGAACTCTGGCCAATATATATCATCTATATCATATTATCTATGAACTCTGGCCAATATATATAATCTATATCATATTATCTATGAACTCTGGCCATATATATCATCTATATCATATCATCTATGAACTCTGGGCATATATATCATCTATATCATATCATCTATGAACTCTGGGCATATATATCATCTATATCATATCATCTATAAACTCTGGGCATATATATCATCTATATCATATTATCTATGAACTCTGGCCATATATATCATCTATATCATATCATCTATGAACTCTGGCCAATATATATCATCTATATCATATTATCTATGAACTCTGGGCATATATACCATCTATATCATATTATCTATGAACTCTGGCCATATTTATCATCTATATCATATCATCTATGAACTCTGGCCAATATATATCATCTATATCATTTTATCTATGAACTCTGGGCATATATATATTATCTATATCATATCATCTATGAACTCTGGGCATATATATCATCTATATCATATCATCTATAAACTCTGGGCATATATATCATCTATATCATATTATCTATGAACTCTGGCCAATATATATCATCTATATCATATCAGCTATGAACTCTGGGCATATATATCATCTATATCATATTATCTATGAACTCTGGCCATATATATAATCTATATCATATTATCTATGAACTCTGGCCATATATATCACCTATATCATATAATCTATGAACTCTGGCCATATATATCACTTATATCATATCATCTATGAACTCTGGCCATATATATCACCTATATCATATAATCTATGAACTCTGGCCATATATATCACCTATATCATATCATCTATGAACTCTGGCCATATATATCATCTATATCATATTATCGATGAACTCTGGGCATATATATCATCTATATCATTATCTATAAACTCTGGCCAATATATATCATCTATATCATATAATCTATGAACTCTGGGCATATATATCATCTATATCATATTATCTATGAACTCTGGCCAATATATATCATCTATATCATATAATCTATGAACTCTGGGCATATATATCATCTATATCATATCATCTATAAACTCTGGGCATATATATATCATCTATGAACTCTGGCCAATATATATCATCTATATCATATTATCTATGAACTCTGGCCAATATATATAATCTATATCATATTATCTATGAACTCTGGCCATATATATCATCTATATCATATCATCTATGAACTCTGGGCATATATATCATCTATATCATATCATCTATGAACTCTGGGCATATATATCATCTATATCATATCATCTATAAACTCTGGGCATATATATCATCTATATCATATTATCTATGAACTCTGGCCAATATATATAATCTATATCATATTATCTATGAACTCTGGCCATATATATCATATATATCATATTATCTATGAACTCTGGCCATATATATCATCTATATCATATTATCTATGAACTCTGGCCATATATATCATCTATATCATATCATCTATGAACTCTGGCCATATATATCATCTATATCATATCATCTATAAACTCTGGGCATATATATATCATCTATATCATATCATCTATGAACTCTGGGCATATATATCATCTATATCATATCATCTATAAACTCTGGCCAATATATATCATCTATATCATATTATCTATGAACTCTGGCCAATATATATAATCTATATCATATTATCTATGAACTCTGGCCATATATATCATCTATATCATATTATCTATGAACTCTGGCCAATATATATAATCTATATCATATTATCTATGAACTCTGGCCATATATATCATCCATATCATATTATCTATGAACTCTGGCCATATATATCATCTATATCATATTATCTATGAACTCTGGCCATATATATCATCTATATCATATCATCTATGAACTCTGGCCAATATATATCATCTATATCATTTTATCTATGAACTCTGGGCATATATATATTATCTATATCATATCATCTATGAACTCTGGGCATATATATCATCTATATCATATCATCTATAAACTCTGGGCATATATATTATCTATATAATATTATCTATGAACTCTGGCCAATATATATCATCTATATCATATCAGCTATGAACTCTGGGCATATATATCATCTATATCATATTATCTATGAACTCTGGCCAATATATATCATCTATATCATATTATCTATGAACTCTGGCCATATATATCATCTATATCATATTATCTATGAACTCTGGCCATATATATCATCTATATCATATTATCTATGAACTCTGAGCATATATATCATCTATATCATATTATCTATGAACTCTGGGCATATATATGTATCATCTTTGAACTCTGAGCATATATATCATCTATATCATATTATATAGGAACTCTGGGCATATATATTATCTATATCATATAATCTATGAACTCTGGCCAATATATATCATCTATATCATATTATCTATGAACTCTGGCCAATATATATCATCTATATCATATTATCTATGAACTCTGGGCATATATATGTATCATCTATGAACTCTGAGCATATATATCATCTATATCATATTATATAGGAACTCTGGGCATATATATTATCTATATCATATAATCTATGAACTCTGGCCAATATATATCATCTATATCATATTATCTATGAACTCTGGCCAATATATATCATCTATATCATATTATCTATGAACTCTGGCCAATATATATCATCTATATCATATCATCGATGAACTCTGGGTATATATATCATCTATATCATATTATCTATGAACTCTGGGCATATATATGTATCATCTATGAACTCTGAGCATATATATCATCTATATCATATTATATAGGAACTCTGGGCATATATATGTATCATCTATAAACTCTGAGCATATATATCATCTATATCATATTATATAGGAACTCTGGGCATATATATTATCTATATCATATAATCTATGAACTCTGAGCATATATATCATCTGTATCATATAATCTATGAACTCTGGGCATATATATATATATATATATATATATATATATATATATATATATATATCATATATCTATCATATTACAATATGATATATACATATATATCATATTATCATAATATATCATATTATCTATGAACTCTGAGCATATATATATCATTTATATCATATTATCTATGAACTCTGGGAATACATATAATTTATATCATATTATCTATGAACTCTGGCTTTCACCAGACTCAACAGGGCCCATATCGGCCAAAAAGCTTCACTTTCGATCCGTCTGACCATGATTTATTGCCTTAGAGCTCAGTAGGAAAATAAATAATAAAGTCCATGACTGGCCAACCAGATTTAGCCCCAAATATCAACGTTCATATGGAGTCTGGTGCTGCTTGGGCATCTTCTCAACTACCTTTACCATCTTATTTCTTAATTTCTTTGTTTATTTTTTGTATTAGTATGTATCAGTGTTCTGTCTGTACCTGTTCCTGTAGTGTAGTATTGTCTTATGCTCCTGGATGCTAAATTTCAGGATCAATAAAGTATTTATCTCTGTATCTGTCTGTCTGTCCGTCTGTTCAAGTGGTGTCAGTTTTTATCAGAAAAACGAGTTTCCCTCCAGAAAGCACCTTTTGAACATCCTGTGAAGTTGGATGCTGAAGTCGGACACATCCAGTACTCCAGCCAATGCTAGTCTGGGCTATATAAGGGCTGTATGTGGTCCAATAAAGACGTCCACTGCAGCCCAAATTATTGGACTCATCCAATAATCCAACCCATTCTTTTGTACTTTAAGTTGCACCCATTGCTGACTCAGATGTGCAAATGCACACCCATAGCTTCTCTAGTCCCTGTAGGAAAGTACTGCCAATAGAATAAGACTCTCTATTGTAGATGAACATGATTTTTTTTTTTTTTTCAAACAATCCTGAGCAGAAATATACCATATTAATGGACGGCAGTTGTGCAAAGTCAAGAAATACAACCAATAAAAGTAGATGCACACAAAATATACTACTTTATATACCGGTGTGGAGAGGGGGAGCGGCTGGCCCCCTCCACAATACAGCTGTTCCTAAGCCCATGGCTGGAGCATTCTCTAGGAGGAGCCTGGGAAGCCCTCTTAAGGAATCAGGATGTAGTGCTTGAGATACTTTGTGCTATATATATATAGTTTACGGTAGACCTGGTCCTGGAGTACCCCTGTCCTGCACATTTCAGTGCTTCCTTTGACCTGAGATTCACAGTCCTGTTGCAGCGCTGCAGCGTTCCCAGTGAATCCTCCATGTAGTGATGAATACAGATGAACTGAGTGCACTGAGTGCTCATTTTTTTTGGAAATGCAAAGGTTTGTGTGCAAAACATGACATATAAACCTGTTAGGACGTCCAGGTGAAAAAGTGCTGACCATGACAAAGTGGAGCGACTGGTGCTGGGGGGAACAGAAAGGAGAAATGAGAGACCGGTTCTGCTGGGTTCGGACTCGTAGCCGGCTACCTAGGCTTGATTAACAGGCTGTGTTCCAGCTAAATGAGGTTAAATCACACCTGTTTAGAGGATAAAGCCTCATATCTGAGAGCACAGAGTCGAGGGAATGGTCTTAGAAGGTTTTCCCCACCTGTTTTCAGAGCCTGATATCACCAGTCAGTGAGCACCCCAGAGCCCCCACCCTGTGGCTTTCTGGCTCTCGACTGCGAGAAGAACCGGGAATAATGGACAGTGGATGGACACAAAATCTCTGAGAGTAGATGGGAGTAGATTTCTCTGGGAAAGCCTGAATAAAAACCTCATATTATGCCAAAGTAGGGAGAAGGAGGGAAAAGATGGTCATTTCTGATAGGGCTTTTTAAAGAGCATCTCTGTTAAGTAAAATCATTTGAATAATTGAGCAATCAAATGGGTGTGTGTGTTTTTTTTGGCAGGCGTCACCGGAAAATAGGAACGAACTAGAGAAGGGAGTGAGGACTGTGGACATAAGAAGGCTTTCTGAAGTGGTTGGTGTGGCGCAACAGATAACACCTCTACTGGCCAGTGAGCTACCGCAGTACGTGGGAGACTGGGGTTCGATTCCCGATCTGGGTGACTATGCTTGTCCTTGGGCAAGACTCCTAACACTGCATTGGCCCTCCTCTGTAATACGAGTAACCTTGTAAGTTGCTCTGGATAAAAGTGTCAGCTAAAGGCCGTAAGTCAGAATGCAAGTGTCTGGATGTAAGCTATCCAATAGTAATAAAGGAAATTAGGTACCACCAGCCCACCAGGCAAAACTCAGTGACAAGAGTGATGTAGACTAGAAACACCCCTGTGTAGCTCTAAGCCACCTTGTGTGAAGTGTCTTTCTGTTTATTCGGGAGGAGGGGAAGTTATCCATCCCATATAAAAGAAGAGAGGAGCTGATTTAGGATTAAAATGTTTAGATACAAATAAAGTAATAAAAAAAAAAGGCAAAAACACTGGGTCACGGTTGTTAAGCTTGAAGACGGAGGCGGATATAAAATGAAGGTAAAACTTATTAGAAAAAACAAAACAAACAAACCAGAAACAAAATAAACACAAACTAGCCAAACAAACATACGAAAAAAAACCCAAAAAACTGTCACAGTATGGTGGAGTTTAGAGGCGGAGGTGGTTATTAAAAAGAAAACAAAAATTAGAAAACAGGCTAAAAGGAACATAAACCTAATAACCTAAATACTGAAACTAACTCTAAACAAACAGAATAAACAGGTTAAGAAAACAAAACAAGCACTAAAACTTACAAAGAGAACAGAAGCCAACAAACCACAAACCCACATGAACACATGAGCATGCACAAGACAAGGGAAGGGAAGGCTGAAATGAAGGGGTACTTCTACACAGGGACAAATGAGGAACACCTGCAACTAACACGGGGGCGTGGTTACAAAGGAGGCACAGGTGGGAACACTCATGGACAGGCAGGGCTAGGAAAGACAAGCTTGTTTCAAGCTTGAGAGCTTGAAACAAACAAAGGGACAGGGTGTGACAAGGCAGGCATGACACAAACAACCAAACAGGAACCAGAAAAGATAAACAAACAAACAAACAAAGAGGAACCAGAAAAGATAAACAAACAAACAAAGAGGAACCAGAAACGATAAACAAACAACCAAACAGGAACCAGAAAAGATAAACAAACAACCAAACAAAGAGGAACCAGAAAAGATAAACAAACAAACAAACAGAGGAACCAGAAAAGAAACAAAAAACTAAGAAACAAAAACCAGAAAAGAAATCAGACAGACAGACAGAGACTAAACAGGCCAAGCTAATAAGCCAGAAACAAAAATCAACACTGAAACAAATATATTTCTTATTATACCCAGACCAACAAGGAAAACCTGAGACTAACAGGAGGGCGGGGCTACAAAGGAGGCACAGGAGGGAACACTAACGACAAGGTGGGGCTAGGGCAGAGACAAGGAACATCCATAAACAGAGCCATGTGCTAATGTGCTAAAGGCAGGGCAAAACGGAGACCAGACCAGGTAGATAAAAACACAAGGGCAAGACAAAGACACCAGTAACACCGTCATCTTGACCACATGTGCTCTGATAAGCACCAGGGAAAGACTTTTCCATTTCTGGATGTTTTAATTTACAGTCTGATGCAAACAGTCAGTTCAAAAGTATCCGGCTTTTTCTGGTCCCAACATTGAGATTGTGTGAGAGTCTGTGTAGTTTCAAGTTTCAGGTTTATTTGTCATTTGCACAACATGTCAGGACATTTATGCAGTGAAATGCTTGTGGTGAGGCTCAGGTTGATGCTCTACAGGAGGACAAAACTACATACATACTAAACATGTTAAAATAAAGTTAAAATAAAGTTATATAAAAAATATATTAAATAAATATATAAATAAATAAAGACAGGAGGGATCTGTTTTTGTAACAAACAAAGACAGATTATATTATGTTCAGTATGTTCAGTATTCATTAACATAATAGGTTGGACAAGAGGACATCTCTCATGCAACCCTCACTGTTCATCAGGTTGGTCAGGTTGAAGAACCCGACTTCAGCTCAGCTCATGGACCCACAACACTCTTGAAGAGTTCTCTGAGAAAGAGCACAATTCATTCAGTCCCCTCAATGTTAGCAACGTATCCAGGTTCTAATGCAGCAAAACATCTCCAAAACATGATACTACCACCACTATGCTTCACAGCAGCCACAGAAATGTCAGCCATCTTGGTCAACTTTAACTTCACTCATTTTCATCATCACAGCTTCACTGCAAAAACAGATTATTACATTATTATTATTATTACACATGATCAATGTAGTGATCAGTGTGGAGTGTGTGTGTGTGTGTGTGAAGTCTAAACTTACATTCAGTATCTGAATTCATCTGATTCCAGATTTTGTTACATATACGTCTCCAGAAACCTGCCAACGCAATGAGGCCCAGGACCACAAGAGTGGCAGCGATAACCCTGCTTTTAGATCCTGTAAAAAAATAAAATAATCCTCAGTCTTAAACCTAAATAACAGCAGATTATTAATGATATGTAACAGGCCATAAAAGTATAACTTGATTAATGTGGTGATTCTGATCTGTGAGAGAGCTCTTATTGCTCTGTTATACCGGTGGATCCACTGCTACCCCTCATTACAAGCCTATTACACTATAGTAGAATATAAGAAGCGTCCTGGTTGAATACAGAGGTCCGGTGTAATCTACTGTAATTACTGTATGTTAAGGTGTGTGTTTTACTAATGTGATTCAGAAGGTCAGGGAGAAAACACTGTGCCTGGATTTGGGGCACAAACCAGGAGACCCTCTAGGAATCAAATAAAGAGAGATTACAGTGAGATTGTTTAGGAACAGCTATAGCTGGAGCACAATTTAGATCATTTGGATAAGAACGGGTCACACTGTTGTAATTAGTGTAATTCTGTCCTCCATAATAATCTACACTAGGGCAGGAGAAGGGAGACCCACATGAAGTTCCATGAAGAATATAAAAGGTAAAAGGTAAAGGTAGTAGAGGGTATTTGTCACTGTACAGCAAAATGTGTCTGCATATTTCAAGGGCCCAACAGTTGCAGCTTGCCAAGCCAAGGGAATTGACCCCACAACCCTGTTATCGATAGCCCAGCGCTCTAACCGCTGAGCCACCACTGCCCCATGTGGATGGTCAGTGGAAGGTCCTTTAGAACTGATTTAGAACTGGTTTTGTAAATAAGGGGTGTGAATGTGAAGAACCTTTTATAGCTTACAAAACCTCCATATAATGTAAAGGTTCTAGGAAAAACCTTTGAACTGCTCTAAAAACTTTACATTATGAGACGACTCCTAAAACCTGTAAACTCCTGAAAACAATGGACCTCATTCAGCGATATCTTCCTAAGAAGACCTGTGGATCTTCACTGTTAACTTCACTAATAACTGTTCTTGTAAAGCATCACTAGAGGAACCTTTTGGGGCTTTTTGACTTTAGTGAAGCAGCAGAGCAGAGCATTTACCCGGAATACGAAGGCCTGGGTTCAAATCCTAGGGTTAGGGCTTAGCCCAGTGGTTAGAATGCTGGGCTATTGTTGACAGTATTGTGGGTTCGATACCCACAGGCTCAGCATTCTGCCACTGTTGGGCCCTTCAGTAATACCTTAACCCTTTTTGCTCCCTTGGTGCCACAGTGATGACCAACGCAAATGGTGAATATGGTGGTCTTGTCATGTTTTTTGGAGTGTAGTGAAAATATGAAACCTGTACATTGAACAGAGTCTGAGGATTTAACAGTGAGCTCTGCATTAACACAGACCTGTGTGACTCACCTACTGATGAAGGAAATGTACTTGATAGGGTCACGTTGAAGAGTCTTTCAGAACTATCAGTGTTCAGCTGTACCCAAAATGTATAATTCCCACTGTCTTCCATGGATGCATTCTTGATTGTGTGATTAAAGGTAACATTGCAGACGGTATCACACTTATGATCACTGACACAGCTGGTGTGATCATTTGTATCATTTTTAACACAGTGGGATGTAGAGTTACTAACAAGGCTGCAGTTTCTGCAGTTTTCAAGCTCAGTTTCATTCTTCTTCCATTTATATTGATCACACCTACTGCTTACGTTATAGGAAACACTGCAGGTCAGTGTTAATGCTGACCCAACAGTCCCGGTTATGTTAGAACACTGTAAATTAACACCTGGAAAAAAACAGAAAAATAAACATAGGCAGTTAATACACTGCAATAATTCACAGTATACACACACACACACACACACACAAATACAGCAGTGTGGAAAAACCTTCTGATGTCATTTAATTAAGTAGAAAATGAACTGATCTTCAAAAATAACAAAACTGTGTGCAAAGGAGCATCATGCAAAAGTCTGAGCACCCCTAGACATTTTCGCTCTAAGATATTTAACAAACTCTCAGAGCTTAATTAGCTTGTTAGGCTTGTGGCTTGTTCACAGCCATCATTAAAAAAACCTGCCCCTCCTCAAACCCTGCCCCAACAATCAGCAGCCATGGGCTCCTCCGAGCAGCTGCAGACTGCTTGGCACACTCAACATTAGCATAACTGCTTTTCCGAGCAGAAGAAGACCGTGTAATTAAGCGTTGCAGAAAACTCTTCAGGAGTGGTGGCAATAAGCAAATATACAGTCATGCCCGAAAGTATTCATACCCCTGGCAAAGTTTGACTTAAATTTACTTTTATTTAACCAGAAATTATATTTTTGCCTGGAAATGACACAGGCATCTCCCAGGAGATAACACGATGATGTACAAGAGGCATCATTGTGGGAAAAAATATTTCTCAGCTTTTATACACATTTGAACAAAAAGTGGCATGTCCAAAATTATTCATACCCTTCTCAATAATTAATAGAAAAGCCTTTATTGGCTATTACAGCAATCAAACGCTTCCTGTAATTGCTGACCAGCTTTTTGCATGTCTCCACTGGTATTTTTGCCCATTCATCTTTAGTGATGAGCTCCAACTCTTTGAGGTTCGAGGGTCTCCTTGCCATCACCCTGATCTTTAGCTCCCTCCACAGATTCTCAATTGGATTCAAGTCAGGACTCTGGCTGGGCCACTGCAAAACATTAATGTTTTTGTCTGCTAACCATTTCTTCACCACTTTGGCTGTGTGTTTTGGGTCGTTGTCGTGCTGAAATGTCCACCGGTTCCCAAGGCCAAGTTTCTCTGCAGACTGCCTGATGTTGTTGTTGAGAATCTTGATGTATTGCTCTTTTTTCATGGTGCCATTTACTGCGATCAAGTTCCCTGGTCCATTGGCTGAAAAACACCCCCAAAACATTAGGTTCCCACCACCATGTTTGACAGTGGGGATGGTGTTCTTAGGGTTGAAGGCTTCTCCTTTTTTACACCAAATGGTGCACACATCATTGTGGCCAAACAATTCAATTTTTGTTTCATCTGACCATAAAACAGAACACCAGAAGTCTTCTACTTTGTCCAGATGAGCATTTGCAAAGGTCAAGCGGGCTTTTGTGTGCCTTTTCTGGAGAAGTGGTGTCCTCCTTGGCCTGCGTCCGTGGAACCCAGCAGTGTGCAGTGTCCGTTGAACTGTCTGCCTTGAGATGTCGCCACCAGCAGAGTCCAGATTCACCAGGATGGCCTTGGTGGTGATCCTTGGATTTTTCTTCACCTCTCTCACTATTCTCCTGGCCAGCACAGGTGTCACTTTTGGCTTCCGACCACATCTTCTGAGATTTTCCACAGTGCGGAACTTCTTGTATTTTTTAATAATACTTTGCACTGTAGCCACTGGAACTTGAAAACATTTTGATATGGCTTTATAGCCCTTTCCTGACTTGTGAGCGGCCACAATGCACAGCCGCAGGTCCTTAGTGAGCTCCTTTGTCTTAGCCATGACTGTCCACAAACCAACTGCAGAGAGCTGCTGTTTTTCTCCTGTTGAGTTGATTAAAACAGCTGTTCCCAATGAATCAGGGTAATTAGGATGCTTTAAAACAGCTTGGACTATTTGGAATGGTATAGAACTTTGGATTTTCCCATATACTGTGACAGTTTTCAAAGGGTATG
Source organism: Salminus brasiliensis (assembly GCF_030463535.1). NCBI lineage: Eukaryota > Metazoa > Chordata > Actinopteri > Characiformes > Bryconidae > Salminus > Salminus brasiliensis. The sequence continues at coordinate 4,462,498 of NC_132899.1, read as the reverse complement.
AATAATTTTGGACATGCCACTTTTTGTTCAAATGTGTATAAAAGCTGAGAAATACTTTTTCCCACAATGATGCCTCTTGTACATCATCGTGTTATCTCCTGGGAGATGCCTGTGTCGTTTCAAGGCAAAAATATAACTTCTGGTTAAATAAAAGTAAATTTAAGTCAAACTTTGCCAGGGGTATGAATACTTTCGGGCATGACTGTATATTTGTAAAAAATGGAGCAGAATTTCATTTAAAGAACACCTCTTCAACTGTTTAGCACAAGGCTGGGCTGATCATGCTCTGGGATTGAGTTGCAGCCAGTGGCAAGAGGAACACTTTACTGGTAGAGGGAAGAATGGACTCACATCATCAGGGGTGCAAAAACATTTGCATGACACTGTACCTACTCCTGTCTGGTGTTTTATATGACCTTACAGGTCAGATCAATGTAAAAGGTGATTCCTTACCTGCTGTGTAACAGACTGTGATATGAACCATCACACACAGGAGAAGAAGAAGAATGCTGGGAAGAATCATGGCCTCTGTGGTTCTGAACCTGCATGGAAACATAAGTACATTATAGACCAGTGGGCAGTGGTGGCTCAGCGGTTAAAGCTCTGGGCTATTGATGACAGGGCTGTGGGTTCAATTCCTGGGCTCGGCAAGCCGCCGCTGTTGGGCCTTGGAGCAAGGCCCTTCACCCTCTCTGCTCTTTGGGTGCTCTAGTTGGCTGCCCACCACTCTGGGTGTGTTTGTGCTCCCTGCCACTAGTTCACTAGTGTGTGTGTGTGTGTGTTCACTACCACAGATGGATCAAATGTGACGGACACATTTTGCCAGTGAGAGAAACACAAATAAAGAAGTCACTCTATGCATTAATTTTATTATTAATAGATTTCCTTGTGGCAAGATGTTTAGCCTAACAAGCCACCAGTGATAAAAGCCAGATTTCTATAAGGCAACCAGTAGAATTTCATATTTCAAATATCATATTTTTTTTACTGTTAGTAATAAAATCAGATCAACAGCTCTACAAAGCCATTGAGACTAGTTATACCATCAGGACGACACATCCAATTCTCACTAGGCATAGTTTATCATTGATTTACATGGAATTTCACCCTCCCTTATCTATACATACATTTCTACCAGTAAAGCTTCCAATAAAGATATCTACAGTTACTTAAATGTGTCATTTTGTCACAATTGTGGGCTTGGAGGCGGAGGCAGACGTAAATGTAAGTCATTTATTTAACAGAAAACAAAACGAAGCAAAACAGGAACAAAAGAAACACAAACTGCAGCCCAGCCTGGACCAGACTGGACCATGAATTATCATATAACATACACAGGTCCAGACAAAGAACACTAAAACAGAGGGATCTACTTATACAAAGACCAACAGGGAACACCAGAGACTACCAAGAAGGCAGCGCTACAAAGAAGACACAGGTGGAAATACTAACAATAAGGTGGGGCTATGGCAGAGACAATGTACAAACACAGAGCCAGGCGCTAAAGAGCTAATACTAACCTTAACCCAAGGCATAAGGCACTACCAGGAAAAAAAACATGATGAATTTTAGATACCGACACTGTAAATCTGACTGGTATGCCCCAAAAATGTGTAGGCCTTCTTACTTAGATATAGATGTAAATCTAAACTGACGAGATCTAAAACTGCACGTTTGAATGCGCATTACAGCTAGTCAAACTACATTAGAGCTATTTAGAATTAGCATTAGCAGTAGTCAAAATATATTGCACCAATATGTGGGCCTGGAATTTGTACTAGTCAGAATTACTGTATAGAAATCTCTAATTACAATTTCTACTGGTTAAAAACAGAATTTTACTATTAAAAATGTAATTAAAGAAAAAGAAAATGTGTAAATCAATGGAAAATCATTAAAAATGGCATTACAGAGGTCCTACATTTGGATTTTTCCTAGTAAAAACTGAGTTAAGGCTTGTTTATAGCCTACCTGGTTAAGATGGCTGGTCAGTTTAGCTCTTGGCCCAACTCTGTTCCTGGACTGTGATTTTCCCTGCAGACCGCTCTTCTTTCTTGACATCAGATGCTCACAGTCGATGATAAAGTTAGTGTTAATTGTCCCACTAAGAGCAAACTAGTCCTTCTGCACTGCAGCTTCTTTTATTTTCACCCCCTCAAATTCCACTACACCCCTCTCTCTTTTATTTCCAGACAGTGTAGCACTATTAACTCTTCCCTTCCACCAAACTCAAAATACTGTCATAGTTCTGTCACCATTCAGCTATGAGCTCTATCCTCAAATACACCCATAAGTTTATCCTAAGAGAATCAGTTCTCTCTAGTGTTAGTATATACAGTGAGGAAAATAAGTATTTGAACACCTTGCGACTTTGCAAGTTCTCCCACTTAGAAATCATGGAGTGGTCTGAAATTTTCATCTTAGGTGCATGTCCACTGTGAGAGACATAATCTAAAACAATGCATGATTTTTTTTATAATTTATTTGTGTGTTACTGCTGCAAATAAGTATTTGAACACCTGTGAAAGTTAATGTTAATATTTAGTACCGTAGCCTTTGTTTGCAATTACAGATGTCAAATGTTTCCTGTCGTTTTTCACCAGATTTGCACACACTGCAGCAGGGATTTTGGCCCATTCCTCCACACAGATCTTCTCCAGATCAGCCAGGTTTCTGGGCTGTCGCTGAGAAACACAGAGTTTGAGCTCCCTCCAAAGATTTTCTATAGGGTTTAGGTCTGGAGACTGGCTAGGCCACTCCAGAACCTTGATATGCTTCTTACGGAGCTACTCCATGGTTATCCTGGCTGTGTGCTTTGGGTCATTGTCATGTTGAAAGACCCAGCCATGACCCATCTTCAGTGCTCTAACTGAGGGAAGGAGGTTGTTCCCCAAAATCTCGCAATACATGGGCCCAGTCATCCTCTCCTTAATACAGTGCAGTTGTCCTGTCCCATGTGCAGAAAAACACCCCCAAAGCATGATGCTTCCACCCCCATGCTTCACAGTAGGGATGGTGTTTTTTGGGATGGTACTCATCATTCTTCGTCCTCCAAACACGGCGAGTGGAATTAAGACCAAAAAGTTCTATTTTGGTCTCATCTGACCACAGAACTTTCTCCCATGACTCCTCTGGATCATCTAAATGGTCATGGTCAAACTTAAGACGGGCCTGGACGTGTGCTGATTTAAGCAGGGGAACCTTCCGTGCCATGCATGTCTTTAAACTATGACATCTTAGTGTATTACTCACAGTAACCTTGGTAACAGTGGTGCCAGCTCTCTTCAGGTCATTGACCAGCTCCTCCCGTGTAGTTCTGGGCTGATTCCTCACCTTTCTTAGGATCACTGATACGCCACGAGGTGAGATCTTGCATGGAGCCCCAGTCTGAGGGAGATTGACAGTCATGTTTAGCTTCTTCCATTTTCTAATAATGGCTCCAACAGTTGATCTTTTTTCACCAAGCTGCTTGGCAATTGCCCCATAGCCCTTTCCAGCCTTGTGGAGTTTTTTGTCTCTGGTGTCCTTGGATAGCTCTTTGGTCTTAGCCATGTTAATAGTTGGAGTCTTACTGATTGTGTGGGGTGGACAGGTGTCTGAATGCAGCTAACGACCTCAAACAGATGCTTCTAATTTAGAATAATGATTGGCAGGTGTTCAAATACTTATTTGCAGCAGTAACACACAAATAAATTATTAAAATACATCATAATTCCCGTTTTTTTTTTTTTTATGTCTCTCACAGTGGACATGCACCTAAGATGAAAATTTCAGACCCCTCCATGATTTCTAAGTGGGAGAACTTGCAAAGTCGCAGGGTGTTCAAATACTTATTTTCCTCACTGTATATCAGGTTAAGCTGACAAAAGTGGCTCCAGTATAACCAGCATGAATTGAAAACATACGGCTGACTCAGTTATTCCCCTCTTACCTAATAACTGCCTTCCATGAAGCAACTGTGCAGCAAAACACCAAGCAGAGAACATTCTCCTGCATGGCCTCCTCCTGGTTTATTTTATTATGTACATCGTTTAGTGCCATCAGTATTTTATATTTACAGTTCATAAAAGAAAGAAAATGTTTGGACAAGCCACAAATATGTACAATTCACATAATAATATAAAAATATGATTTTTGTTTTAAAAAAGAATGCCCTGCTGCCACAACAGTTAAAAGCAGATGAGAGTCAGCCTTATGATTAGAAACATCTACAGAAGTGGCGTTTAAAGGTAGCTTCACAGAAACAACCCTATCACCCCTTATTGAGCACCTTATCAGTAGTGGAAGTTAACTGGAAGATAAAAACGAAACATATCAAATATTGTAAGACTGGAGACCTGGCCGGTGCTGATTGCCTATATTAAATTTATAATATTATATTAAAGCTAGTTTACACTTTTACATTACATTATGTCCATCTTTCACCCCTGATAGCAGTGGGGGGGGGGGCGGGGCGGTGGACCACTGTTGATCCCCTAACGGCAAAGCAGGCAACCCACTGGCGCTCAGCTCAGCGTTTTTCGGACGGCCTGAAGGTGGATAAGTAGAGAATTAGACAATATACCACTTCTCATCACTCGTTTAACACCAACAACCTGGTTTACTTATTAACTTATTACTTATTAACTCTTAATTTCTTAATATTTTATTATTTTGTAATAATTTTCAGTTTTCAAAACAACAGCCACATGATTTTATATCAGATCTACTCATTATTTTGCTTGCGTTCAGCTTATGATGATTTCAGAGAAGGCTGTTAGAGAGAAGGGGGGGGGGGGGGGGGGTCATAGACACATGGACAAAGTAGAGGTGGAATATTATAGGACGTTAAATTAGGGAGGAGTGGCTTCGGACAAGCTCCTCCTCTCAGTTGTTTGTAATATTTAATAAACTTTAAACTTTTTTTGATCAAATAAAAAAGTCTCTGCTCTTTTAGAATCCGTTTAAGAAGATGTACTAGTGCTAGTTGTATCTGGGTGGTCCGAGGGTGCACCAGCAGTGGCAAGCAGTCGGTGGGGTCCCGACCTTATCAAGCCAGCGAACCCATATATGCTCGCTATCTGGGATCAGCTAAAACCTACAATTTAGTAGTCATCACGGTATGCACGCAGACTACGTCTCTTAATCCAGTAAACAGCCAAAACAATGATGCCCAACGTGACGCCACAGCCAATGACGATTCCAGCCGTTGTGTGTTTTTCTTTAGTACTTTTGAGAGATCCTGTAAAAAAAAAAGCAAAAGCCATCAATCACAATGCATAAATGTCACCGTGGTCACATAAAAACCTTGCATCTCCATTTTTGTTGTTTTGACTGTTGTTCTTTCTAAGACCAATAGAAATGCTCCTATGGAATTAACTCTTTTCCACTGACTTCCACTGAAAGCTAAGAAGGTTATTCCTCCTCCTGTATTCAAGAGATACAAGGTTTTGCATGACAGTGATGATGTTAAAGAATGTAATGACAATTTGTAATGAGCATTTTTGGAGATCATTGGAGATGGCTGTCTGTGTATCCCCTACCATCAGCATTAACAAGAACATCTACAGAACCAATAAAGGTGCCAATCAGGGGAAGAGAGAACCACTTTTAGCTCCCTAAAGAAGCTCTGAGTGGATAAGAGGAACCTTTAGAAGTTGACAGAACCTAAACATTATGTAAAGGGTTCTAGGTTCTGGTCTAAAAACCTCAAAAAAAAAAAAAAAAGCTCACATGGGTAGAACGTGGGCTAGGTGGGTTCCAGGTGGGCATGGGCTCTGAGTGGGTGTTTGTACATACGTTTTGCTGGAGCTTGGTTGGGCTTCCCAAAAGGGCCTCCATCATTACAGCCCACCATAATCTCAAATAGGTCCCATCTAGGCCCCATGTGCAGTATACAACCCAAAATTGTCCCATGTTTAACCCCTCCTGGCCCCATCACTGACCCTGGTGGGCATCCATATGTAGGGCAAATGTGCAACTCAGTGACAAAACATTCTGGTTCCCGGTTGGGAACCCATTCAGGCCCCACATGGACATGCTAGTTGGGATGGTTCTTTAAAAATGTGTGTATTTCAAAGTGTAGGAAGAAAACACTGTACCTGGAGATGGGGCAGCGGTTGGAGTTGAGTCTTTCTTTGTGGAAATCTCTGTGAATCAAATGGGAATAGGAGAACCACTTTTAGTTCCCTACAGAAGCTGCAATGGATGGTCCTTTAGGAGAACCATTTTTTGTACATAAGGTGTATGAGTGTGAAGAACCTTTTAAAGCTTATAGAAGCTCTACTCAATGTAAAGGTTCTAGGGGGAAATCTTTAAACTGGTCTAAAGTGGCTCTTTTTCAAGCATTGTTCTTCAGGAAACCAATAATTGTTCATCCACTGAAGAACCTTTAAGGTTTTTAGAGTTTACTGAGAATATTTTTCTCCTGCGATTAATGCTGTGTTTACATGCTACTTGGAAGATCTTGTCCAGGTGCTTTGCTGTTGTCGGGGTCAACATGATACATGGCAGCTAATGTAATGTTAATAAGCTGCCAATTTGGCCAATTTGCTATGAATAGAATAACATCTACAGAACCAATAAAGGTGCCAATCAGGCTAAGAGAGAACCACTTTTAGCTCCCTAAAGAAGCTCTCAGTGGATGAGAGGAACCTTTAGAAGTTGACAGAACCTCCACATAATGTAAAGGTTCTAGGTTCTGGTCTGAAAACCTCTAAACATCCCAGCCAACAGGCTCATGTGGAGCTCACATGGGAAGAATGTGGGCTAGGTGGGTTCCAGATGGGCATGGGCTCTGAGTGGGTTTGTACATACGTTTTGCTAGAGCTCGGTTGGGCTTCCCAAATGGGCCCCATCGTTACAGCCCACCATAATCTCACACGGGTCCCATCTAGGCCCCATGTGCAGTATACAACCCAAAATTGTCCCATGTTTAACCCCTCCTGGCCCCATCACTGACCCTGGTGGGCATCCATATGTAGGGCAAATGTGCAACTCAGTGACAAAACATTCTGGTTCCCGGTTGGGAACCCATTCAGGCCCCACATGGACATGCTAGTTGGGATGGTTCTTTAGAAATGTGTGTATTTCAAAGTGTAGGAAGAAAACACTGTACCTGGAGATGGGGCAGCGGTTGGAGTTGGGACTTTCTTTGTGGAAATCTCTGTGAATCAAATGGGAATAGGAGAATCACTTTTAGTTCCCTACAGAAGCTGCAATGGATGGTCCTTTAAGAGAACCATTTTTTGTACATGAGGTGTATGAGTGTGAAGAACCTTTTAAAGCTTACAGAAGCTCTACTCAATGTAAAGGTTGTAGGGGGAAATCTTTAAACTGGTCTAAAGAGGCTCTTTTTCAAACATGGTTTTTCATGAAACCAATAATTGTTCATTCACTGAAGAACCTTTAAGGTTTTTAGAGTTTACTGAGAATATTTTTCTCCTGCGATTAATGCTGCGTTTACATGCTCGTTGGAAGATCTTGCCCATGTGCTTTGTTGTTGTCGGGGTTGACATGACAAATGGCGTCTAATGTAACATTAATAACCTGCCAATTTGGCCAATTTGCTATGAATAGAATAACATCTACAGAACCAATAAATGTGCCAATCAGGGTAAGAGAGAACAACTTTTAGCTCCTAGGTTCTAGGTTTCTGGTCTAAAAACCTCTAGAGGGTAGAATGTGGGCTAGAATGTGGGCTAGGTGGGTTCCAGGTGGGCATGGGCTCTGAGTGGATTTGTACATATGTTTCGCTGGAGCTCGGTTGGACTTTCCAAACGGGCCCCATCGTTACAGCCCACCATAATCTCATATGGGTTCCATCTAGGCCCCATGTGCAGTGTCCAACCCATAAGGGGCCCATGTTTGCACCCCACTGCCACCCCAACCCCAGCTCCTCATTCTTTTCCAGCTCATGCTTGGTCTTCTGCCTGCAGTAGGCGTGGTCTGCAATTTACAAACTACAAACTATGTACCATCCAGTACCGATTCTGTCATTTCCACCATGTTGAAAGGTTAAAGGTCACCTCAATTTGGAAACTCACGCGTCAAAGCGTCCGGGTCGGGAACTCGTATTTACCACAATGGCACGTGGGACCCAGTTGGGTTTCCCAAATGGGCCTCATTGTTACAGCCCACCCTAATCTCAAGTGTACAACCTCAATAGAGCCCATGTTTGAGACCCAGCTTGTGGTCTCAACACTGATATGTGGGGCAAGTGAGCATCCCACGGACACAACTTTTCCATGCAGGCCCCACATGGACATGTTAACTTAGAAAACCATGTGTATTTCAGAATTTACATGTACTTTTATGGCATTTAGCTGACGCTCTTATCCAGAGCGACTTCCAGGGTAACTCGTATTACAGAGGTGGGCCAATTTAGTGTTAGGAGTCTTGCCCAAGGACTCTTATTGGTGTAGCGCAGCATAGCCACCCAGACTGGGAATCCAACCCCAGTCTCCTACATGGTATGGTACCTTACTGGCAGGTAGTGGTGTTATCTGTTGCGCCACACCAACCACTATGCCAGGATAAAAACACTGTAGGGAACTTGGTAGTTATGGTAATTCTGATAGCATGTGAACGCAGCATAATACCAGTAAAAGAGGACAGGAGGACAAACCTCATCTACTGATGACGTAAACGTACCTGATAGGGTCACGTTGAAGGGTGTTTTAAAAGAATCACTCTGCAGTTGCACCCAAAATGAATAATTCCCACTGTCTTCCATGGATGCAGTCGGGATTGTGTGGTTAAAGTTAAGATTAGTGACTGAGCTGCAGTTTTCACTTCTAAATTCAGTTCCATTCTTCTTCCATTTAAACTTCTCACACACACAAGCTTCATTACATGAAACTCTGCAGGTCAGCGTTAAGGATTCCCCAACTGTCCCGGTTATGTTCGAACACTGGACACTGGGTTCTGAAAAAAACAACAACAAATAAAGGCAATGAATACACTGTAATAGTTTATAACACACACACACACATGCAAACAGTGGCACTGGACACCACTGAAGACTGCAGACAAAGGCCTCTGCGGTCGCAGGCAAATTGGCTTTGGCTCGATTGCTGGCTATGCGTGAACTGCCGAAACTGACATCCTAGCTTCTATATGGGACCTGTTCGGTTAGCCCAACTGGGAGCTAGAACATTTTGTGAACCTGAGAAATCAGTCAAAAACGTTTCTGAAAAGCAGACAAGCTCATCTCAGGTTTCTCCTGCTGAAAGATCTTAGCTGCATTCCAAAGCCCGAATTAGGGCTTAACGTTTTGTCAGGAATTAGGACTGTCCTAAGAAAACTCTTTCTTAGCAGCTTAACAGTCTAACCGGGCTGTGTGGTGAGGTCAGTGCTCCCTCCTCTTGTAATTATGGCCTTCAGGGCCTAGAAGAATACATCAGGTGTGTCCTCCACGTCACTCTGAACAGAGGCTGCCTCCCTGGGCTGTATATGAAGGATCCTTCACTTTGGAACGGCCTAGGCTTTGGAACGCAGCTCTTCAAAACCTCTAAAAGATTTCTGATTACAAGACAACAGGTTGTGTAGCGTGAGGAGAACAGCGATCTGGCAACTCTGAAAACTGGCAGGACTGTGAATAGTTAAGTGAGCAGAAGATGAACTGAACACCAAAAGGAAAAAGGTAGAGATGGAAAAGTCAGGTTTAGAAAGTTGGAACGAACTGGATTTTGTTAAACGAGATTTGTAAGAAATTCACACTCCCAAAAATTTTAGCTCTCGGGTGACGTCAATTTCAATGTTTCACAAATACTCATCATTCATAATTCATCAAAGCTTGTCCCATCTATCAGCAGCTATACTGGCTCCTCGAAGTAGCCGTCTCAGCATTTTAAGGTAGCTCAGGTAGCATTTTCAGTTCGTAATGCAACGTCAGGGTCAAGTTCAGGTCTGGAAGACCAAGAAACCTTCAGAGAGAACTGCTGGTAGGCCTACTTGCATCTAAACTCCTACCTGACTTCAGGAAGACTCTGTAGTAGGTGGTGCACTGTCCTACAGCATTTAACAGCTTCAGTGAAAAATGCACTCCCATGGGCAGAACATGAGCTACATGGCTTCCAGGTGGGCATGGGCTCTGAGTGGGACCCAGTTGGGCATCATCGTTCCATCTACCATACTCTCACATGGGTCCCATCTAGGCCCCCATGTGCAGTACACAACCCAGATGCGACCCATGGTTAACCCCTCCTGGTCTCATCACTGACCCTGGTGGGCATCCATATGTGGGGCCAATGTAGAACCCGAGCACAGACCTTTCCAGTTCCTAGCTGGGCTTCCCATGCAGGCCCCACATGGACGTGACAGCTGGGCCTGTATATTGAGGACCTCATATATGGATGCCCACCAGGGACCAGGATGGGTTAAACATTGGTACCTTCTGGGTTGTACACTGCACATAGGGCGATGTGAAGCTGTGAACCCAACTTTCCCTGGGAGCCCAACGCTCGCTGTCTTCAAACCCAGACTGAAGACCCTCCTCTTCTGAGAAAACTTGGGTGAAGTATGGAGTACTATGGTCTCCTTATTGACTTATAGAGCACTTCTGTAAGTCACTCTGGATAAGAGCGTCTGCTAAATGCTGTAAATGTAAATGTACGTTTAACATTAGTGAGGTGGTTTTCCTCACCTGCTCTACCCCAGACGGTGATAAGAACCAGCACACACTGAAGAAGACACGTCCGGATCATGGTCTCAGTGGTTCTGGAACTGCATGGAAATAGAAGCACATTACAGTTCAGTGAGAGACCTCCTTGTAGGTACTTCATCTCAGACGTAGTTTCATCAATCAGACCTAGCCTAACAAGCCACCACTGTATTAATAACTCAATTATTAGTAATAATTATTCATTATTACCTTAAATCTTATTTTTTTACTTGTAAAAATCACATTTTCACACATGTAAACACAACTCCTGATTAAAAGCTACAACCTAGCCATACACAGTACATGTCCAAATGTTTGTGGACACCCCTTCTAATGAATACCTCCCCCCCACACACACACACAGCTTGTCTAGTCTCTGTAGAAAAAGAAATACTGCCAATAGAATAGGACTATCTGGAGCAGTAGATGGGGCTAGTAGAGGGGGGAACCCCCAACCCCCCAGCATGTGGAGCAGTGGAAGAACTGTGGAACTCTCTGGAGTGCAATGATGGTTGGTGCTCCATCCAGCACTTTTGGGATGAGGTGGGGTGGGGTGGTTTGCTGGTCATCCAACAGCCTGAACATACTACCGCTATCTTGTCGCTGGATTCAATCAAATCCTCACAGCAATGCTGCTCCAAAATGCAGCCCGTGCAGTCCGTGCGTAAAAACCGCAGGTCGTTCAGGCTGCGTTTCGACGGAGGAGAAAATGTGGTCGGTCCGGACGGGACTGGGTTGTTCCGACCTGCTGTTCGGTTCGGTGGTGTTTGGCCGCTCTACAATGGACAGTTATTTTTCTGGACATTCTGACCAACATCTTTGGTCGGTGTGCTCTGACCTTTACGCAGTCCTGCAGAGCTGCGTGTCCTGTGGAGAGAGGAGAAAACGAGCACCTACCGGTCACAGAGTCCTCCTGTCCCGCAGCCCCATACCTCACTCCTCACCTCACTCCTCACCTCACTCCTCACTGACTGCAGCTGCTATTTGACTTTCTCAACAGAAAGTAACTGTGGACCGGGAAAACACATTAGACTCCACCCCCATTCTCCTCCCATACACCTGGTAGTGCACGTGCCATAAAATAATTATTAAATAAATCCATACATTCATGTATTGACATTAATCCAGTGCTGCTCAGGGAGGTTACACTGGGTGGTTATAACCAGCATAACTAGCTTGGTTATGCTGGTTATACTGGTCATATTGGTCAACCAGCTTGGTCGTGCTGAACGATCAGCTTGGTCATCCTGGTCAATCAGACTGATCATTCTGCTGGTCATACTGGTGAACTATCTTGGTTATGCTGGTAATGCTAAACGATCAGCTTGGTCATACTGGTCATACTGGTTAACCATCTTGGTTATGCTGGTCATGCCAAACAATCAGCTTGGTCATACTGGTCATACTGGTGAACCATCATGGTTATGCTGGTCAGGCTAAACGATCAGCTTGGTCATACTGGTCATACTGGTGAACCATCATGGTTATGCTGGTCATGCTAAACGATCAGCTTGGTCATACTGGTCATACTGGTGAACCATCTTGGTTATGCTGGTCATGCCAAATGATCAGCTTGGTCATACTGGTCATACTGGTGAACCATCATGCTTATGCTGGTCAGGCTAAACGATCAGCTTGGTCATACTGGTCATACTGGTGAACCATCATGGTTATGCTGGTCATGCTAAACGATCAGCTTGGTCATACTGGTCATACTGGTGAACCATCTTGGTTATGCTGGTCATGCTAAATGATCAGCTTGGTCATACTGGTCATACTGGTGAACCATTTTGGTTATGCTGGTCATGCTAAACGATCAGCTTGGTCATACTGGTCATACTGGTGAACCATTTTGGTTATGCTGGTCATGCTAAACGATCAGCTTGGTCATACTGGTCATACTGGTGAACCATCATGGTTATGCTGGTCATGCTAAACGATCAGCTTGGTTATACTGGTCATACTGGTGAACGATCTTGCTTATGCTGGTTATGCTAAACGATCAGCTTGTTCATACTGGTCATACGTGTTAATGACCAGTATGCTTCCTGTTCATTAGTGTCTCCACCTGTGTAGCTATGCCCCCTCGTTAGTCCCAGGTGTTCCTTGTGAGCCCTTTGCTTATACCCCTTTGTTTCAGCCTTTCTTTGTCTGGTCTTGTGTGTTTGTGTTCATGCTAGGCCTGGTTATTTAGTTTGGTATTTGTTATTATTGTTATTATTGTTATTTGTGTATTATTAATGTTTATATTTGCTTTTCCTGTTTGTTTCTGGTGTTTATTTTCCTTTATTAAATAATACTTTACATTTATGTCTGACTCTGTTAGTCTGTTTATACTATTTGTGATAGATAATAATAAAAATCAAATAAAAAAGTCAGATTAAACTGTTTTTTTAATAAATATATATAAAATATTTTAATTGCAGTCAATAACTGCCCGAGACATGGAACTTCCAAGCCCCCCCCCCACCACCTTTGAGATGCTTTGCGAGGCTTCACTGGCTGCTTATTGGACTATCTGACTTAACATGTCTGATATTTTGGAAACTCCATTTCTCTGCCCCTCTTGGGTAAACAGCGGTAGAGTAGAGAAGTATATGAGTGTTCAGTTCAGCCCAGGTTCCAGACAGTGACCAGTATGACGAGGTCTGCTGTGCTTTCAGGCTCTTCATACTTTTCAGTCTCAGTGCTTCTAATACTTACTCCTTTACAGCTTTGGCCCCCGAGCATATAACAGTTCTCCCAGTCAAATGGAAAGACTGCAAGACTGCATAAGGAGTAGCCTTTTATATTTAGCAGCTGGCAGCTGAACAACTATGGGAGCAGGAGTGCCAGTAGTTCTGCTTCAGGACGCTATAGTGCCAAGACTAATGAGCTGCTAATCCACTGTAAAATGACTCACAATGACTTTTACCTTGGTTTCCTTAAAGTAAGATTTTTGTAAAGTAAAGCTTTGGCAGCTATTCAATGTATTTGAATGATCTCCCACACTTTGGGTGCTGGGAATGACGGCTGTTCAACACAGGAGGCGGTGGTCAATGATGTTGGCGGCAACTGTTAATCAGTTATGGCTGCTTTCCAACGGGTGAAAGCGGTAATTCTGCCATTCTTCCTCACTTGCTGGAAATGACTCCAGTAAATTGACATGTTATCTGAAGCTTAATCAGCAACTTGAAAGGTTTTACAATTACAAAAATTGCACAGATATCCGAACACTGTGCTTTCTCATTTGGAAGCAGGGTGCTTTTCCTGAACTTTATTAACTCCTGGAGGTTTTTACATTTTGCTAATGTGGATATCCCAAAGATCGACCCCTTGATGGGTTCAAACTTCGCTATCTCAAAGGGAAAAAAAAGAAAGAAAAACAAATCCATTAATCCTACAGCAGTATAGCCCCACCCACTCAGCCTACAGCAGTTTAGGCCCAGCCGTTAATCCTACAGCAGTATAGCCCCACCCATTCAGCCTACAGCAGTTTAGGCCCAGCCATTAATCCTACAGCAGTATAGCCCCACCCACTCAGCCTACAGCAGTTTAGTCCCAGGCATTAATCCTACAGCAGTAAAGCCCCACCCATTCAGCCTACAGCAGTTTAAGCCCAGCCATTAATCCTACAGCAGTATAGCCCCACCCATTCAGCCTACAGCAATTTAGTCCCAAACATTAATCCTACAGCAGTAAAGCCCCACCCACTCAGCCTACAGCAGTTTAGTCCCAAACAGTAATCCTACAGCAGTATAGCCCCACCCATTCAGCCTACAGCAGTTTAGTCCCAGACATTAATCCTACAGCAGTATAGCCCCACCCATTCAGCCTACAGCAGTTTAGTCCCAAACATTAATCCTACAGCAGTAAAGCCCCACCCATTCAGCCTACAGCAGTTTAAGCCCAGCCATTAATCCTACAGCAGTATAGCCCCACCCATTCAGCCTACAGCAGTTTAGTCCCAAACATTAATCCTACAGCAGTAAAGCCCCACCCACTCAGCCTACAGCAGTTTAGTCCCAAACAGTAATCCTACAGCAGTATAGCCCCACCCATTCAGCCTACAGCAGTTAAGTTCCAGCCATTAATCCTACAGCAGTATAGCCCCACCCACTCAGCCTACAGCAGTTTAGTCCCAAGCCATTAATCATACAGCAGTATAGCCCCACCCATTCAGCCTACAGCAGTTTAGTTCCAGCCATTAATCCTACAGCAGTATAGCCCCACCCACTCAGCCTACAGCAGTTTAGTCCCAAGCCATTAATCCTACAGCAGTATAGCCCCACCCACTCAGCCTACAGCAGTTTAGTCCCAGACATTAATCCTACAGCAGTATAGCCCCACCCATTCAGCCTACAGCAGTTTAGTCCCAGACATTAATCCTACAGCAGTATAGCCCCACCCACTCAGCCTACAGCAGTTTAGGCCCAGCCATTAATCCTACAGCAGTATAGCCCCACCCACTCAGCCTACAGCAGTTTAGTCCCAAGCCATTAATCATACAGCAGTATAGCCCCACCCATTCAGCCTACAGCAGTTTAGTTCCAGCCATTAATCCTACAGCAGTATAGCCCCACCCACTCAGCCTACAGCAGTTTAGTCCCAAGCCATTAATCCTACAGCAGTATAGCCCCACCCACTCAGCCTACAGCAGTTTAGTCCCAGACATTAATCCTACAGCAGTATAGCCCCACCCATTCAGCCTACAGCAGTTTAGTTCCAGCCATTAATCCTACAACAGTATAGCCCCACCCACTCAGCCTACAGCAGTTTAGTCCCAAGCCATTAATCCTACAGCAGTATAGCCCCACCCACTCAGCCTACAGCAGTTTAGTCCCAGACATTAATCCTACAGCAGTATAGCCCCACCCATTCAGCCTACAGCAGTTTAGTCCCAGACATTAATCCTACAGCAGTATAGCCCCACCCACTCAGCCTACAGCAGTTTAGTCCCAAGCCATTAATCCTACAGCAGTATAGCCCCACCCATTCAGCCTACAGCAGTTTAGTCCCAGACATTAATCCTACAGCAGTATAGCCCCACCCACTCAGTCTACAGCAGTTTAGTCCCAGACATTAATCCTACAGCAGTATAGCCCCACCCACTCAGCCTACAGCAGTTTAGGCCCAGCCATTAATCCTACAGCAGTTTAGCCCCACCCATTCAGCCTACAGCAGTTTAACCTCACTTACTCAGCCTACAGCAGTTTAGCCCCACCCATACATACCTGTCCATGAAACTGTCCAATTACTTTTGAGCCTATTAAAAACATCTGCCATTCTTATATAATTCATGCAACATGTTTTTATTAAGCCATAATTATAATTGTGTCAATGTCCAAATATTTAAGGACCGAACTGTAAGTCATAGGACTCCGAACTGTAAGTCATAGGACCAATATTTACATCTCAAGTCCAGAGCAGCTCTTCAGCACCAGCAGCTGGAATATCTCCCAACACTGTGGTGTGTTTTTTCCATTAGAATCTCGGACACAAAGATCTGGTTCTTCACTCCACATAATTTGTTTGTTTTGGTTTAGTCAGACAGCAAAGGTGGTCGTACACATTGGCTAGACGCAGCTCCTGAGTAAGACTTTCTTCTGGCAATTGCTAGTTTTAAAACAACACTTGAGGCTGCAGTCGGGCGGCTTTAGGCCTTGCAAGTGCTTCCTTCCTCCGCTGTTTCAGAACAGACGAGGTACCAGACGAGGGCTCGATTCCCTGACAGGGCGAGCACACCATACTACATCAACAAGGGTTTCTGGGCAAGACGCCTAACTCTACATTCTCCTACCTGTATAACATCATTCAAATGCTAGACCCAGGCTTCATGAGGGTGACGATAAGATTTCCAAGATTAATAGAAGCGCTAGCAGATCTTACTGGGATTCAGCTTGGACAGGGCTTCCATCCAAGATGCAGCACATACAAAATTTGGTAAATTTGGAGGCGTGGAAGAGAGGGTAAGTGTTATTAGTGTAGCTCAGGCAGGAAAAAGGTGGCTATCGAAGGGAAAACAAGACGGCTAGCACTGAGCCCTGAGGGACACCAGTGGAGAGACTGCAATATGCCACATCTAAACATGCCAACCGTCAATGCTGACTCAGTTCTGGCTCTTATTCTGGTCATGCTAAACGATCAGCTTGGTCATACTGGTCATACTGGTGAACCATCTTGGTTATGTTGGTCATGCTAAACGATCAGCTTTGTCATACTGGTCATACTGGTGAAGTATCTTGGTTATGCTGGTCATGCTAAACGATCAGCTTGTTCATACTAGTCATACTGGTGAACTATCTTGGTTATGCTGGTCATGCTAAACAATCAGCTTTGTCATACTGGTCATACTGGTGAACCATCTTGGTTATGTTGGTCATGCTAAACGATCAGCTTGTTCATACTGGTCATACGTGTTTTACATTTATGTCTGACTCTGTTAGTCTGTTTATACTATTTGTGATAGATAATAATAAAAATCAAATAAAAAAGTCAGATTAAACTGTTTTTTAAATAAATATATATATAAAATATTTTAATTGCAGTCAATAAATGCCCGAGACATGGAACTTCCAAGCCCCCCCCCCCACCACCTTTGAGATGCTTCACTGGCTGCTTATTGGACTGTCTGACTTAACATGTCTGATATTTCAGCTACTTTCCTTAAAGTAAGATTTTTGTAAAGTAAAGCTTTGGCAGCTATTCAATGTATTTGAATGATCTCCCACACTTTGGGTGCTGGGAATGACGGCTGTTCAACACAGGAGGCGGTGGTCAATGATGTTGGCGGCAACTGTTAATCAGTTATGGCTGCTTTCGTTTAGTCCCAGACATTAATCCTACAGCAGTATAGCCCCACCCATTCAGCCTACAGCAGTTTAAGCCCAGCCATTAATCCTACAGCAGTATAGCCCCACCCATTCAGCCTACAGCAGTTTAAGCCCAGCCATTAATCCTACAGCAGTATAGCCCCACCCATTCAGCCTACAGCAGTTTAAGCCCAGCCATTAATCCTACAGCAGTATAGCCCCACCCATTCAGCCTACAGCAGTTTAGGCCCAGCCTACACCAATAAGAGTCCTTGGGCAAGACTCCTAACACTACACTGACCCACCTCTGTAATACAAGTAACCTTGTAAGTTGCTCTGGATAAGAGCGTCTGCTAAATGCCATAAATAAATGTTTAGTCCCAAGCCATTAATCCTACAGCAGTATAGCCCCACCCATTCAGCCTACAGCAGTTTAGTCCCAGACATTAATCCTACAGCAGTATAGCCCCACCCACTCAGCCTACAGCAGTTTAGTCCCAGACAGTAATCCTACAGCAGTATAGCCCCACCCATTCAGCCTACAGCAGTTTAGTCCCAGACATTAATCCTACAGCAGTATAGCCCCACCCACTCAGCCTACAGCAGTTTAGTCCCAGACAGCAATCCTACAGCAGTATAGCCCCACCCACTCAGCCTACAGCAGTTTAGTCCCAGACAGTAATCCTACAGCAGTATAGCCCCACCCATTCAGCCTACAGCAGTTTAGTTCCAGCCATTAATCCTACAGCAGTTTAGCCCCACCCATTCAGCCTACAGCAGTTTAGTCCCAGACATTAATCCTACAGCAGTATAGCCCCACCCACTCAGCCTACAGCAGTTTAGTCCCAGACAGTAATCCTACAGCAGTATAGCCCCACCCACTCAGCCTACAGCAGTTTAGTTCCAGCCATTAATCCTACAGCAGTTTAGCCCCACCCATTCATTTTTACAGCAGTTTAACTTCACTTACTCAGCCTACAGCAGTTTAGCCCCACCTTGCAAACCTGTCAATGAAACTGTCCAATTACTTTTGAGCCTATTAAAAACATCTGCCATTCTTATATAATTCATGCAACATGTTTTTATTAAGCCATAATTATAATTGTGTCAATGTACAAATATTTAAGGACCGAACTGTAAGTCATAGGACTCCGAACTGTAAGTCATAGGACCAATATTTACATCTCAAGTCCAGAGCAGCTCTTCAGCACCAGCAGCTGGAATATCTCCCAACACTGTGGTGTGTTTTTTCCATTAGAATCTCGGACACAAAGATCTGGTTCTTCACTCCACATAATTTGTTTGTTTTGGTTTAGTCAGACAGCAAAGGTGGTCGTACACATTGGCTAGACGCAGCTCCTGAGTAAGACTTTCTTCTGGCAATTGCTAGTTTTAAAACAACACTTGAGGCCGCAGTCGGGCGGCTTTAGGCCTTGCAGGTGCTTCCTTCCTCCGCTGTTTCAGAACAGACGAGGTACCAGACGAGGGCTCGATTCCCTGACAGGGCGAGCACACCATACTACATCAACAAGGGTTTCTGGGCAAGACGCCTAACTCTACATTCTCCTACCTGTATAACATCATTCAAATGCTAGACCCAGGCTTCATGAGGGCGACACGGTAAGTGTTATCAGTGTAGCTCAGGCAGGAAAAAGGTGGCTATCGAAGGGAAAACAAGACGGCTAGCACTGAGCCCTGAGGGACACCAGTGGAGAGACTGCAATATGCCACATCTAAACATGCCAACCGTCAATGCTGACTCAGTTCTGGCTCTTTTACCTAATAATTTTTATAATGTACATGAAGCAACTTTGCAGACATTACCAAAAGGCCAAGAAGAGAAGATTAGTAAAGAATAGCAGCTGAATTTGCAAAACACAACTCCAGGAGGTCACTTGCAAAAGGTCACCCCCAGGTCACCTGATGGTGGTTTATTTGGTTCATATATTTGTTTATATAACATCAGATCAGTGTCTTCAGATTTGTATTACAAAATGTTTATTATATTTACAAAAAAAATATATATATATATATATAAAAATACATCAGAAAATACATACATTTCACAGTTGTTAAATACAGAAATGTCAGTAGTTCACAGAAGCTGTATATCAGGCTCAGATAATCAGATAATGATAATAATGATAATAATAATAATAATAATAATAATAATAAAAGCTTAAATCATACAAATGCTTTGCTGCCATCATTACAACAGTTAGAGTACTGATAAAAGCAGCCCTCAGCACTGGTGAGATACGACCTCATGATTAGAAATAGCCACCGAAGCCATAAAATCTGGATCATTTAGGAGTTTAAAAGTAGCTTAACAGAAACAAGCCCCCACTCAGCACCTCAGCGATTCACTCAGCGATCACTCTGATCAGCAATAAAATGTTATTTCACAGAAATCTGATGTAAAAACTGGAAAATAAACATATATAAACATATATACAACATATTTTCCAAACTGGCCATCAGCAAGACTGGAAACCTGCCCAGTGCTAATACCTTATAGGAAGCTGATCCACACCTTTTTTTTTACCTTATGACCTCATTGTTTCCTGTCCCTCCTTCATCAAATATTACAGGCTTACAGTTTGACACTAGTGAGACAAACTGTCACACTATTGAAGCATAAACTGAAGAAGCTGCAGTATTAGACTGGTTCTCTGTTCTAGGTCTCCTTTTCCACAAAACTAACAAAACAATGAAGCCACAGGCAGCAAAAACGGCCACGGCAATTCTAGCCCGCTGAGGAGGTTCTGTAAAAAAGCAAACGTCTTTAAATTAAAGCCTGAATCACAGTCAAATGTAAAAAAATAATATTTAATGAATATATGATTTAATAGTTGGAAAGAGAAAACACCGTACCTGCAGTGGAGACGTCGGTTCTCCTGTTGGAATCTGTAATTGGGATTTCTATAAAGAGGAAGTACAGTCAGTCATTTCTTTCTTATAGTGCAGTTCATCCTGTGTGCTTAGTGTCAGTAAAATATTCCTAATGAGAATTATAATCTACAGTCCTAATCTACTGTAAATAATGAAGAGGAACGGAAAAGAGTGCTGTACCTTCAGAAACAGGAGGGGCCTTCTCTGTAAGAGAGACAGATTGAGAACAGTGTGTTTAACAGTGCTCAGAATTACACTGATCAGAACTGTGGAGCTTAATGACTGATAATGATGAAGTACCTGATAATCCAACAGTGAAGTTCTTTGGTAGAGAACTAGTGTTTAGCTGCACCCAAAACTGAAACGTCCCGTTGTGATCTTTGGTCGGTGTGATTTCATGATGAAATGTTAACTTATTAGGCAGGTCTGGTTTTGATTCCTTTAAAACGATCCATTCAGATTTATCAAAAAACTTCCATTTATAATGAAGTACCTTACACGGCTTCTCACATTTTAAAGTGCAGGTTAAATAGAATGGCTCCCCCACAGTCCCATTCATGTCAGGACAATTTAAGAAAGAATCTGAAAACAAGAGAAAACAGAAAAAAATTAAATGTTAAGAAATAATTTACAATAGAAATAAACCGTAACTGAAAACACACCACTACACACACACACACACACACACACACACACACACCCCAATTCTCAAATCACACTAGAAACATCATTAGACCCATTTTCAGAACTACAGCACAGTTTTACTACAGGCACTATATTTCCCGTCCTACCCCAGCGTCTTTCCACAAGCTCGAGCAGCCAACACTGCGGTTTTTGAGTGGAGTACTGGACATTTAAATATTTAAAGCTTAGCTTAGAACCCCTTAGAACCTTATAACCTATCAAACACACACATTAGAGCACTGAAGCAACGGCCTCAGTTACATTAGCCTAGGCTTTATTAATGCTAGCTGGTAATAATATCAAATGACTAAAAGCGTGTAATATATTTGGTGTAATATATGTAATATATTTGGCGTGTGCCCCAGTACAATTAGTCTAGAAACACCCCAGAATCATGTTGTGGCATGTGCTGATTCAGTATATAATAAATAATAATAATAATAATAATAATAATAATAATAATAACAATAATAACAACAACAATAATAATAACAATAATATCAACAACAACATCAATAATAATATAAATAATAATATAAATAATAATAATATTATTATTATGATTACTATTATTATTATGGGGCACATGCCAAATATATTACATATATTACACCAAATATATGTAGTCATAT
Source organism: Salminus brasiliensis (assembly GCF_030463535.1). Taxonomy (NCBI): domain Eukaryota; kingdom Metazoa; phylum Chordata; class Actinopteri; order Characiformes; family Bryconidae; genus Salminus; species Salminus brasiliensis. The sequence continues at coordinate 4,440,857 of NC_132899.1, read as the reverse complement.
ATTATAATTATTATTAATAATAATAATAATAATAATAATAATAATAAAATAATATTATATATAAAAGTAATTATATTATATATAAAAATATATAATTATAAAAAAATGTATAATTGTATTATTATTATTATTATTATTATTAATAATAATAATAATATTATTAATAATATTCATATATAATATTATAAAATAATGTAGTATAATAAAGAGATGTTCCTTACCTGAACTGAAACAGGGAGCGATAAGCAGGACTTGGACCAGCAAACACTGAAGGAAACACACTCGGGTCATGGTCTCAGGGTCTCAGGGTCTCCAGGTCTCAGGGTCTCAGTTTGTTCTGGAACCGCATGTAAACAGCCATTAGATCACAGTGCAGTGAGATTACAGCAAAGTGAAAGCCAAGTACAAACATCCAGGTGTAAAGTGGAAAAACAGACATCATCCTGGACCAAGACCAGCTGTAGAACCTTTCACTGAAGAGCCCTTAGGTTACACTTCAACCACGACTACACCTTACAATCAAACATCAACCAATCCTGAAACCAAGCCAAGCTTCACTTCCGGAAAAACTGCTTAGCAAAGCTGTCTGTGCAGAAGACAAAAGAGGGGGAGGAGGAGGAGGAGGAGAGCAGCTCAAAGGTCATATTTACATGCTTCAACTCGCAGTACAAGACAATACATAAGATCAAAGATATATCTACAGAGATCATAAGATTCAGTGGAGATTGAAACGTATCCAGATGCTCCTTTTAATGAGTGAATTCCTCCTCATGCCCAGTGCCATCCGGTAGATAGAGGGGTAGATAGAAGCCCTTTGCTGCTGTAAACAGTGTCTTACACCAGATTTTGAAACATTGCTGTGATTTGATGGCATTCAGCCATGCGAGTATTAGTGAGGTCCATATTGACAGTAATGAAAATGATAAAAATCCCAGTCAAACTTATCCCAGATATGATGATATATGATGTATAATGTATGATGTATGATATATATCTCAATATGACATATTATATATATTGTCAGTTAGGACGACCTTATTTTATACCTACATCCACACACACACACACACACACACACACACACACACACACATATATATATATATATATATATATATATATATATATATATATATATATATATATATATATATATACATATATATCATCCCATATGGCATGACTGACTATATCAATAAGTATTCAGACGCTCCTTTTAATAAGTGAGTTCAGCTACTTTATGGTTCACTCATTACCCATCACCCACAGCTTGTTTAATCACTACCGAAAAGCATGGAGGACATAAGTGCATGAAGCAGCCTGTGCAAAAGCCACTGGGCGACCTAACGCTGTGCAATTTGAGCAGGAGGAAGTGTAACAGCTTGCAGTGTATATAGCTTAACTCTGTCAGTCCGGTTCAATAATCTCTAAAATGAATCAGATCATCAGTAAAACAAAATTAAAAAAACTTTAAATATATATATTCTTTCTATCACATCTATTCCAAAAGCCCTGTTTCTAGCACTGCCACTGTCCTGTGTGTTCACAGTGTGTGTGTGTGTGTGTGTAGAGAGAGAAGATACTTACTGTGATAAGTGAACACTGCCGGGATCCAACAGCAACTAAACACAAGCGATCCATACAAGTCCTTTAGCCTTGTAGACGGGCCTTTCACTTTCATAATGAGAGTTCCTGCTGGCACCTGATCCTAATCTCCAGCAACACCCACCAGTGGGCAGCAACCACCCAGCAGAAATCCAGTCCCTCTTACAATCCCCTCCTACCTCAGTCTGTACTGCGCTGCTCTGGGAGCTGTGGTGGGTTGGCTGTGACGGGGGTGCAGAAAGGAATCTTGTCACAATGCTAACTTGGTTTAATGGCTTTAGTCCCCTGTGAAAATCAGACGTTCTCATTATCCGGGCAGTGCAACACTAACAGAGGAGTCTGGTGACGTTGGTCTTGTGGTACCAGACACCACAGGGCACCTTTAGAGGTCTAGAGGTGGAGTCCATGCCTTGAATGCTCAGAGCTGTTGAGGCAGCACAAGGGGGTGCCACCACCTACTCAGTATTAGGGAAGGTGGTATTAATGTTATGGCTTATTATATATATGTATATATTATATAAGCACCAAATTAAATTGCCAGTATTTTATGTGGATATCTAGTCTCTAATCTCTATGGTTATGTATTTCTATTCATATTCATATGTAGGCTTTTATGGTCAGTAAAAGTAACAGATTGTGCGAGTGGTCCTCTTGTCTTCGGTGTGTCCTACTGACCCTCAGACCAGGGTTATAGTTCAGTCATGACTTGACCATCATTTCAGAAAACAATGAAGCTTTGACCTGTATTTCAGGTGGTTTACTAATAATTCTCGTCTACATCTGATCCGACCTCGCTTGTGTAGTCTGATATCTTGGGTAGTTCACATGCCAGTAGCCACAGAATTCTATGGAATTCTCAGTTACAATCTTATCTTGAACACACACTCAAGTGTTGACCGGTGCAATAAGCTGCATTCTGTAGTTATACAGCTGGTCAGTGAGTGCTGATCCTCTGAGTAAAACACTGATATTAGAATAATAAGGCAGGAGGTACCGCAGCATCCAGGCCAGAACAAACCGGCTAATGAACAGTTTCTACTCACGAGCCATCAGGTTCCTGAACAAGCTGTGAACCTTTCACCAACACCACCACTGCACTCGGACACTTTATTATTAATACTCTATTTATCACTGCTATGGACAACATCACTAAGTCACTTTATACAACAGGAATAGACAAACATACATATTTATATTTAGCTCCAATCTCTCAGACTATACCTGTCTCGTAAATGTACATATCAGAGAATTTCTACAGATCCCTCCTGTCTTTGTATATTCTGTATTTTGTGTGTATTTTGTATTTGTTTAATATAATTTTTATATAATGTTTATATAACTATTTTAATATATTTAGTATGTATATAGTTTTGTCCTCCCGTAGAGCATCAACCTGAGCCTAACCACAAGCATTTCAATGCATAAATGTCCTGACATGTTGCGCAAATGACAAATAAACCTGAAACGGTGGTAAATCAGGGCTTAATGATGGTAAATCAGGTGAGCTGCTGCTGCTGCTGCTGCAGTTGAACACATCCTCCACACTGTGCTGGCTGGACTGGGGGCGTCCAGGAGAAACCTGGAGGAACCGAGCTCTGTTCTTCAGACTAGCTCATGAGAAATCCCGCTCACTTTAAGACACAAGCGGCAATTCAGCCAGTGCTGCTCATCAATGGCATCAGTTATCCAGGCAGAAAAAACAACAGGATTGTAGTGGGTCTGGAACCGAACCAAAACCCTTGGGCTCAATGCAGGAGTACCACCTGGGTTGTGGCGAGTTCAAACCTACATGGAGTCACTGGGCTCAAGGCAGGAATACCCTCTGCATAGGTTTGTGGTGGGTCCGGAGCCGACCCGGCATCCTTGGGATTAAGGCAGGAGTACCACCTGGGTCATGGTGGGTTCGGAGCCAACCTGGAATCATTATGCTCAAGGCAATAGACCCCCTGCACAAGGTTGTAGTGGGTCCAGAGGCTACCTGGAATCATTGGGTTCAAGGCCGGAAAACCCATTGCATTGGTTTGTGATGGGTCCAGAATTGACCCGGCCTACTTGGGATCAAGGCAGGAGTGCCACCTGGGCCAACTCGGAATCATTATGCTCAAGGCAAGGCAAGGCCTACCTGCAATCATAAGGCTCAAGGCTGGAATACCTCCTGGACAGGGGGACACTTAGAGGGGCAATTTAGCATAGCCAATTCACCTGCCATGTATTATTACCTGGAGTACCTGGAGGACACAGACATGTGGAGAAGACCCAACACTCCTTACAGATGGAGACTGGAGCTAGGTTTGAACCCACAACCAATCTCCTATTCCCTAGGAGCATTTATTCAGCAAGTTTTTTCGCTCTGAGAAAACATGGAATGTGTCCCTATCGGACCCCAGACTGCAGTGTTCTCACGGCTTCGTGAGCCAAAAAAAAGCAGCAGGACTATTATTATATTAACATTTCAGGACTGTGTGTTTTCATGCCTGAAGGATTAACACTGTGCCAGTCAGCCCGACTTTATGCTTGCAGTTCTGAGGTTCTGCTGGACATCACTCGAGTCTGTCCTGGCTCTACATCTCCGGTTTCTGTTCATCTTTTTCTAATTCAGAATAATTCATCAAAAAAAAAAAGCAGAACAGAGCTCACTGTGAATGAGGACGAAGTCTACAATCACACGGGGGAGGGATTTCTGAAAAATCGGATCTTCTGAAAGTCAGTAAATGCAGAACAAGCAGTAAATGTTCTTAAAGAAAGGGAACTTCTCGCTCACCAAAAGTGAAATAAAAAAAAAATCTGATGACTTGTATGGAAAAGTAAAGTACACCAATCAGCCAAAACATTAAAACCACAAAAAAAAAAAATGAATGAGATTGATTAGCTGGTTTCAATGGTCAAGGAGTGGGGAAAAAATGGCCAAGCATAAGAATCTGAGCTACTTTGACAATTGTGATCTAGACAATGACTGGGTCAGAACATCTCCAAAACATCAGGCATCAGGTCTTGTGGGGTGTTGCAGTTGCAGTAGGCAGTAGCCAGGACTAACCAAAAGTGCTCCAAGGAAAGACAACTGGTGAACCAGCTCCAGGATCATGGGCCAAGGCTCGTTGATGCTCATTGAGGTCCCAACTTACAGAGCTCACAGGACCCAGATTCCACAGTCCCCCCCACTCCAGAGGTCTTGTAGAGTCCAGTCCTAGATATGTCAGAGCATCATATCTTGGCATCACGAACTCCAGCTCTGCACAGAATGCATCATTAATAGAACTTTCTTAATAGGGAGTCTCTGTGCCATCATGGATGGAGGAAGCATTGCAACAGCCTCCAGATGTTTGGCAAGAAGGTTGCACCACTTAGGAACCTGCAAAGTTACCAAAAGAGTCTCACCCTGACCCCCTCCTGTTTCTCCACACTGCCTCTATGTTCCTCAATGGTGGCTCCTCTCATCACCAGACCTAGATCCAGTAGAGCAGCTTTGAGACATGGTGGGATGAGGCATTCTCAGCATGGAGGTGCAGGAGGAAGCAACATGCTGAACTGAGAGTCTCTGTTTTTCAGAGTCAGCTGAGATCCTCAACAGTAAAACTGCTGAGGATCTCAAGAAGCAGCGTTTCTATCAAAATCTGCAACTGATTAAAAATGAAACTGCTCAGCAGCTTTGTGTGTGTATGTGTGTGTGTGTGTGTGTGTGTGTGAAGAACAGATCATAATGCTGTAGAATAGAAGAAGATCTAAAAACAAATCTGCCACAAGGGGTTCTTTGAGCCGAGCCATAGAAGAACCACTTTAGGTTCCATAAATAACCAGAAGATCCATTAGGCTGGAGAACCTTTACACTGGAAAAGAACCATTACAGACCTCCTGAAAGGGTTCTTCACACCTGCACATCATCTTTACACCCTTACCATGCTGTAGAAGAACCACCTCTGATTCTATAAGGAACCCAAAGAGAAAACGTTTAAGTCTGGTTCTAGAAAGGAGCCTCAAAAAGAACCATATTTGGTTCCAGAAAAAAAGTAAGTTGGAAGCAGATGTGCAAATGCACACACACAGATTGTCTAGTCCCTGTAAAGAAGTACTGCCAATAGAATAGGACTCTCTGGAGAAGATAAATAAACATGAGCCTATTGGCACCATGCTGCCTAATGCCAGGGGTGGGCTAGAGGGGGATAAAGCCCCCCAGCAGCATTGAGCTGTGGGGCAGTGGAGGAACTGTGTTCTCGGAAATGATGGAGGTGGAGCTCCATCCAGTACTTTTGGGATGACGTGGGTCGTGAACATCATCCAACATCCTGGCCTCAATAACAATGCTCTTGTCGCTGAATGCAATCAAATCCTCACGGCAATGCTCATTTTTCTCTGAAGAGTAGAGACAGTTACTCCAACAAAAGCAGGATACACTCTTTTTAATACTTTTGATTTCAGAATAAATAATAAATAATGATCATGTGTCCCAATACTTTTGTCACTTTTTCTGGAACCAAAAACAGTTCTTCTGTGAAATTGCTCAAAGAACCCTTTGTATTTTTAGGAGTGTGTACCAAGCATGTGGAGTCACTCACACACACACCATAACCATAGATATGACATCACCTCCTACAGTTATGGCTGAGCTGTCTTGTGGTGCCCTCTGCTGGTTAACTGGTGGTGCTGCAACAGCCAATGTTGTACTGAAAGTAAGCAAAAATGGCTTTACGACTGTACCCTTTTTTTGCCTCCTAAAAAAAGCCTAAAGCACAGTACACTCGCAGCTTTCTGCGTCTCTTCTTTGATTGACAGTCTGATTGTTCGTCCTCGGCACTACAGCAGAGCTTTAGCGTCACACAGGCGCAAGCTGGCAGGCCACAATTTTGTCAATTTCTTGCATATGATTTTCCTCCAGGCGCCTCAGTGCACCTCAACCAATCCTGGTTCAGGAACAGACGTGGGAAACCAGACAGGTTTACTCATCCTTCATTTACTTGCTGAAACTGACTTGCTTAACCAAACAGAGAATAGAATAAATAAAGAACATCGCGATGAGAAGGTCTGGAACGTCTAAGGCCCCGTCATCCGGGTTCTCCGTTTTTCTACCGGACATTCAAGCCTGGCATTAGGCAGCATGGTGGTGCCAATAGGCCCACGTTTATCAGCTCCAGAGAGTCCTATTCTATTGGCAGTACTTTTCTCCAGACAAGCTGTGTGTGTGTGTGCGCAGTTGCACACAACTTAAAGTAGCTGAATGCATTTGTTAGAAGGGGTGTCCACAAACTTTTCTTTAAAATAAAGCTGCTACAGGAGCGAGAGTTCTGACTGTTAGATTCCTTTAAGGAGAAAAAGTGAAATCAGGAAGTGGTCGGAAGATCAGGTCATCTAGATATACTTTCAAGGTGGAGGATCAGATGGAGGGATGTGAGCTGGCTCACACCTGAGGAAGGCTGAGGAAGGTTATGGAGAGGTTGTTTGAAGGGAAGGCAATGTTGTGAAAGGTGTGGAAGTTCTGGAGGGATTTCCAGCCTGTCCAACAGCACTCGCGGAGAGCATGGCATCCAGGCCTTGGACGTTGTTCCACGGATCTGAAATCTTTCTGGAATTCTAAACGAGAGGGAATCAGCACTAGCATCTGATTGGCCTAGAACATGATTGGCTCTGAGGATGAACTGGTGTAAGTGAGTGTGAGCGATTGGGAGCTACAGTGGCGGATTGAACTTGTCCAATTGGATCAGTAGCGAACCAGTGGCCACTATAGTAACCAGCGAAACCAGTAGAAGGGGCAGTGCTTGTGAAAAGCTGGACGTCCAAGGGGTTGCAGATCACACTGTCGTAGAAAAGGGGGCGCCATTTCAGTGGTGAAGCTAGGGGAGCCAAACTTTGAGCTCTAAGAGGCAGGAATTGTCCAATGTAATCGAGTGATACCGTGATGTGACTGTAGTAGCAAGGCAAAGGAGGTGGGAGACGGTGGGAAAGAGCGTCACTGGGGAATGATTCGAGTAGCATGGATAAGGTGGCCCAAAAGAGAGAGGAGCTGCTGTTTGGTACAGCCAAGATCATCGAGAAAAGCAGAGAGGAGGCTTGGAATGAGTCCAAGGAGATACAGAGGAACTCAAGTGAGATAGAGGGTCCCATGGTATTTTAGCTGTGAGGGGACTCCCGAGGCGGTGAAAGGTGCTAGATGGAGCTGCAAAGCCTTGTGCTGGAGGTGAGGAAGGGGGTGGGGTGGTGCAATAACCAGAAAATGGCATGGTCCACAGTGATGGACTTGATGGAAAGGTTCAGTGGAACCATGAGAGGCAGAAAGATAGATGATCCGTGCCCGAATATTTGCATCGCCAATGGTGTAATCCAGTAAGATGAAAAAGGAGGGGTGGAGAAAGAGCCCATCATGAAACCCTCAGAGACCTTTTTCACAGAGAGTGATGGGACAACGTTGGGCTCAGCCTGTGCAGAGAGAAGGTTACGAGATGAGAGGGAAGAAGTAGGCAGAGCAACAAGGCCTGAGGAGAAGCCAAAAAGAAGACCATCCCAAAGGTAACAGACGACCATCTGCATCAGGATGTCCAGCTTGATCAGCAGCCAAAGCGGTCACATCGACCGGGGTGGAAAAAAAACGTAACGGTCAGCTACTGCTGAACTTGGAGGGCCAACAAGGGCTGCAGGGGCAGGAGGGCACCCGGCCATAGTATGAGCAGACGTGACTGAGCGATGGCAGGTGAAGCAGTTGGAGGAGCAGTAGATGGGGTCAAAGGAGGATCGGTGGAACCATGGGTTTGGGACAATGGAGGGAAGGGAGGAGATGCAGCTTGGAGAACAGCAGTAGTTTTCATTTCTAAACACCTCCACCTGTAACTGTTTCACTAGATTTGAATTCTTCTTACTTTTCATTTTATTTATTTAATTATTTATTTATAATTATGCTTATTATTTTTATTCGTATTTCCATTTAAGAAAGGCTTTATTAGTATTATTAACGTTATTTCTTGTCATGTTTCCATTTTTATCTCCTAATTCCCATTTCTATTTCTGTTTTGTATTTATTTATTCATTATTTTCTTCTCATACTAATTAAATCTTAATTTTCTTTTTTACTTTTGTCATTTATTTTCATTTTTCTCAGTTAATTTTACTTTCTGTTGGTCGAGTATCTTCTCTTCCAACCCCTTCACTGTAAATGCTTGGCTACATTGATAAGGAGGGTCACCCTCGATGTTCTTTGGTTTTCTGATCAGTACATTTACACTGAGCTAACAAATTAAGACAAATACATCATTAAAATACATAATTTTATGTTATGAATATATATAATTATATTACAAACAAAAATCAACATTTTCACAATATTATTATTTTTGATTTAACAATATATTTGTAATAACATATATGTAAGAATTAGGAGAACATCATTAATCTACAAAACAGAAAAAAATCTTTTTATTTTGAACTATTTTAAATCTTATTTTTCAAACAATCCAGTAGAAATATACAGTTCTGAGGAACGTCAGCAGTGCAAACAGAAGTAGCTAGAAACAAAAGCGAAAAACTAAATAACAAAATAACCAAAATGAAATATATTTTAAAAGGTGGGGGGTGGGGCAGCATGACCCCAGAAAGTAACAGGAAGTAATTAGACAACATTACTTTAAAGTATTAATCCTTTGGATACATTACATTTACATTTGTACACAGGTAATTCATCTTTAACGTAACCCTTCCAACCCTGGATATTATACAGTACACTCAGTTTACAGGTAGACCTGTCACTGATTGCATTCATTAGAAGGGGGATCCACCATTTTTTTTCACATTTCTCTCTTCACTATACTGTCAAATCAATGAGGCCCAAGGCAGCAACAGCTGCCATGGAAATGTCAGTCATCTTGGTCATCTTCCCTCATTTTCACTGTAAAAAGACAAAACACATTAGTCCAAATCCTGAATCACAGCTTTATACACACACACACACACACACACACACACACACACACACATATACATATATATATATATATATATATATATATCCCTCGGTTAAAGTAAACTCATTAAACTGGACAAAAATTATGATACCCCTGAAAATAATGTGACCAAAGGGACATGTTAAATCAAGGTGTGTCCACTAATTAGCATCACAGGTGTCTACAATCTTGTAATCAGTCAGTGGGCCTATAGATAGGGCTACAGGTAGTCACTGTGCTGTTTGTTGACATGGTGTGTACCACACTCAACATGGACCAGAGGAAGCGAAGGAAAGAGTTGTCTCAGGAGATTAGAAAGAAAATTATAGACAAGCATGTTAATGGTAAAGGTTATAAGATTATCTCCAAGCAGCCTGATGTTCCTGTGACAACAGTTGCACATATTATTCAGAAATTTAAGATCCATGGGACTGTAGCCAACCTCCCTGGACGTGGCCGCAGGAGGAAAATTCATGACAAATCAAAAAGACGGAAAATGCGAATGGTAACAAAAGAGCCCAGAAAAACGTCTAAAGAGATTAAAGGTGAACTTCAAGCTCAAGGAACATCAGTGTCAGATCAAACCATCCGTCATTGTTTGAGCCAAAGTGGACTTCATGGGAGATGACCAAGGAGGACACTATTGTTGAAAACAAATCATAAAAAAGCCAGACTGGAATTTGACAAACTACATGATAACAAGCCCCAAAGCTTCTGGGAGAATGTCTTATAGACAGATGAGACAAAAATGGAACTTTTTGCCAAGGCACATCAGCTCTATGTTCACAGACGGAAAAATAAGCATATAAAGAAAAGAACACTGTCCCTACTGTGAAACATGGAGGAGGCTCGGTTATGTTCTAGGTCTGCTTTGCTGCATCTGGCACAGGGTGTCTTGAATCTGTGCAGAGTACAATGAAATCTCAAGACTATCAAGGGATTCTGGAGAGAAATGTGCTGCCCAGTGTCAGAAAGCTTGGTCTCAGTCGCAGGTCACAGGATAATGACCCAAAACACACAGCTAAAACACCCAAGAATGGCTAAGAGGAAAACATTGGACTATTCTGAAGTGGCCTTCTATGAGCCCTGACCTAAATCCTATTGAGCATCTTTGGAAGGAGCTGAAACATGCCGTCTGGAAAAGGCTCCCTTCAAACCTGAGACAACTGGAGCAGTTTGCTCATGAGGAGAGGGCCAAAATACCTGCTGAGAGGTGCAGAAGTCTCATTGACAGTTACAGGAATTGTTTGATTGCAGTGATTGCCTCAAAAGGATGTGCAACAAAATATTAAGTTATGGGTGCCATCATTTCTGTTTCATGAGTTTATTTTTTTAAATAATTCTGTTGAAGCATGGTTCAAAAGCAATGTCTGACTTTCATTGGTTAATGTTCATAGCATTTTTATTTATTATTATTTTTGTCAGATTCAAGTTATTTCTGTGACCATTGTGGGGTTTTCTTTCATTAACCGAGGGGTACCAACAATTTTGTCCATGTGTGTGTGTGTGTATGTATATATATATATATATATATATATATATATATATATATATATATATATATATATATATATATATATATATATATATATACACACACACACACACACATATATACACACAGTGGGAAAAAAAGTATTTAGCCAGTCACCAATTGTGCAAGTTCTCCCACTTAAAAAGATGAGAGAGCCTGTAATTGACATCATATGTAGACTCAACTATGAGAGACAAAATGAGAAAAAAATTCAGAAAATCACATTTTCTGATTTGTAAAGAATTTATTTGCAAATAATGGAGGAAAATAAGTATTTGGTCAATAACGAAAGTTCATCTCAATACTTTGTTATATATCCTTTGTTGGCAATGACAGAAGTCATACGTTTTCTGTAAGTCTTCACAAGGTTGGCTCACACCGTTGCTGGTATGTTGGCCCATTCCTCCATGCAGATCTCCTCCAGAGCAGTGATGTTTTGGGGCTGTCGGCGGGCAACACAGACTTTTAACTCCCTCCAAAGGTTTTCTATGGGGTTGAGATCTGGAGACTGGCTAGGCCACTCCAGGACCTTGAAATGCTTCTTACGAAGCCACTCCTTTGTTGCCCTGGCAGTGTGCTTGGGATCATTGTCATGCTGAAAGACCCAGCCACGTTTCATCTTCAATGCCCTTGCTGATGGAAGGAGGTTTGCACTCAAAATCTCACAATACATGACCCCATTCATTCTTTCATGTACACGGACCAGTCGTCCTAGTCCCTTTGCAGAGAAACAGCCCCAAAGCATGATGTTGCCACCCCCATGCTTCACAGTTGGTATGGTGTTCTTTAGATGCAACTCAGCATTCACTCTCCTCCAAACACAACGAGTTGTGTTTGTACCAAACAGTTCTACTTTGGTTTCATCTGACCATAAAACATTCTCCCAATTCTCTTCCAGAACATCCAAATGCTCTCTAGCAAACTTCAGACGTGCCGGATATGTACTGGCTTAAGCAGGGGAACACGCCCGAGTCCCTGGCGGCGTAGTGCGTTACTGACGGTAGTCTTTGTAACGTTGGTCCAGCTTTCTGCAGGTCATTCACTAGGTCCCCCCGTGTGGTTCTGGGATTTTTGCTCACCATTCTTGTGATCATTTTGACCCCACGGGCTGAGATCTTGCGTGGAGCCCCTGATCGAGGGAGATTAGCAGTGGTCTTGTAGGTCTTCCATTGTCTGATTATTGCCCCCACAGTAGATTTCTTCACACCAAGCTGCTGCCTATTGCAGTTTCAGTCTTCCCAGCCTGGTGCAGGTCTACAGTGTTGTTTCTGGTGTCCTTCGACAGCTCTTTGGTCTTCACCATAGTGGAGTTTGGAGTGTGACTGGTTGAGGTTGTGGGCAGGTGTCTTTTATACTGTTAACCAGTTCAAACAGGTGCCATTAATACAGGTAATGAGTGGAGGACAGAGAAGCCTCTTAAAGAAGAGGTTACAGGTCTGTGGCAGACAGAAATCTTGCTTGTTTGTAGGCAACCAAATACTTATTTTCCAGCATTATTTGCAGATAAAATCTTTAAAAATCAGACAGTGTGATTTTCTGAATTTTTTTTCTCATTTTGTCTCTCATAGTTGAGTCTACCTATGATGTCAATTACAGCCTCTCTCATCTTTTTTAAGTGGGAGAACTTGCACAATTGGTGACTGACTAAATACTTTTTTCCCCACTGTGTGTGTGTATATATATATATATATATATATATATATATGACAAATATAATTTTTGCTTGTTGAGATGCTGTTCATCTACACATGGGTGCAAGTGTGTCCCCTACTGTTAACATTAACAGAAACAAGAGGTCAAGCCTGTAGTGATCAATGTGGTGTGTGTGTGTGTGTAAAGTCTGATCTTACATTCAGTAACTGAATAAATGTGAATCCAGATTTTGTTAAATATACATCTCCAGAAAGCTAGAAATGCAACGAAGCCCAAGACCACAAGAGCTGCAGGGGTAACTCCAGCCACCACAGTTCCAACGGTGTTGATTTTAGCATCTGTAAAAAAAAAAAAAAGCAGCAATGCAGGGCGTGCATATAGAGCCTGATCTTACATTCAGTGTTTCAATGAAATCATTATGTTTATCTCAGAGTTACGAACCTAGATACACTTAGAATATAAGAAGCGTCCTGGTTAAATACAGAGGTCCAGTGTAATCTACTGTAAGCACTGTATGTTAAAGAGTGTTTTTCTAATGTGATTCAGAAGGTCAGGAAGAAAACACTGTACCTGAATTTGGGTCAACCTCTGGGGCATCCCCTGTCATTCAAACACAGAGAAATTACAGTGAGCACTTTCTACACCTGGGACACATTTTAGATAAGACACTAGATTAGACACTGCTGTTGTCCATTATAAACTACACTCAGAAAAATAAAGGTGCCAAGGCAAGCAGGGAACAGGAGAACCACTTCACTTCCCTTAAGATGCTTCCAATAGATGGTCCTTTAGAGAACTGTGTAAGGAACCTTTGAAAGCTTACAGAACCTCCACATAATGTAAAGGTTCTAGGAAGACGTCTTAAGCTCATCTAAACCTTTACATTATTTAAATAACCGAACTGTTTTCATAAGTGGAAAACTTTTATGGAGTGTAGTGAGGAAATGCAAGGTGCAGATGATCTTATATGATTCATATCAGTAAAATACATCATGAGAAGGATCTTGTCCACCTTGTTCAGATATAACTGCACAGTTAGAATCTACTGTAAACATGTAAGGTGCTTTGGGGTTTACTTAAGGAAAGTGAAACAGGACAGAAAGAGAACGCTGTACCTTGTAGAGCTTAATGACTGGTAATGATGAAGTACCTGATAATCCAACAGTGAAGTTCTTTAATAGAGAACCATAGTTATGTTGCATCCAAAACTGAAACGTCCCGTTGTGATCTTTGGCCGGTGTGATTTCATGATGAAATGTGATGATCTGATCTTTCGGCTTCAATTTCAACTTAGATTCGTTTAAAACGGTCCATTCAGATTCATTTAAAAACTTCAATTTATAATAAACTACCTCACAATCTGATTTCTTACATTTTAAAGTGCAGGTTAACTGTAATGGTTCCCCCACAGTCCCATTAATGTCAGGACAATTTAAGAAAGAATCTGAAAACAAGAGAAAACAGAAAAAAGTTAAAGAATGATTTATAATAGCTGAAAACACACCACACACACCAATTCACAAATCATACCCTGTTACTGTGGTGTGTGCTGATTCAGTATATCACTGTCAGATCTACAAATGTAACTTATTTTAGTATTTGTAGTAGTAGTATTAACTAATAATAATAATAATAATAATAATAGTACTTATAATAGAACACTTTTCATACATGTTGCAGCTGAAAGTACTTTACAAAAGCAGTATGATAAAAAGATATTCCTTACATAAACTGAAACAGGGAGCGATAAGCAGGACTTGGACCAGCAAACACTGAAGGAAACACACTTGGGTCATGGTCTCAGGGTCTCAGGGTCTCTGAGGGTCTCGGAGATTTCTTCTGGAACTGCATGTAAACAGCCATTAGATCACAGTGCAGTGAGATTACAGCAAAGTGAAAGCCAAGTACAAACATCCAAGTATAAAGGGGCAAAAACAGACGTCATCCTGGACCAAGACCAGCTGTAGAACCTTTCATTGAAGAGCCCTTACATCTACATTTAAGGCATTTAGCAGACGCTCTTCTCCAGAGCGGCTTACAAAAGTGCTTCACTGTTTACCCAAGAAGAACCTCAGCTAGTTTAAATAGACTAATAAATCAAAGATCCTCCAAGTTTACACTCTACTAAACACAAGTCAGTATGGAGACCATAATACTCTTCTCTTCGCCTGAGTACTCTCAGAAGAGGAGGGTCTTCAGTCTGGGTTTGAGGACAGTGAGTGTTGGAGTCTGCTGTTCGGACACCCAGGGGAAGTTCGTTCCACCACTTTGGTGCAGGACAGTAAAAAGTCTGGACGCTCGTCTTCCTGGATCTTAAAGGATGGCGGGTCGAGCTGAGCCGTACTTGAAGCTGGAAGGGCTCTTGGTGCAGATCGGCTTTTGACCATCAACATCAAGTACGGAGGGGCTGGCTGGTCCAGTCTTGGCTTTGTAGGCCAGAGTCAGGGGTTTGAAGAGCTCTTAGATTACACTTCAACCACAACTACACCTTACAATTAAACATCAACCAATCCTGAAACCAAGCCAAGTTTCATTGATTAGCAAAATTAGCTTAGCTTTATTGTTCCAAAATGTACAAACTCAAAATCTAATCATAACGTATTGATCATATATGCAGTATATTTAGACTAATGATTGAAATATATATAAATTAGAAATAATACATATATATATGCACATATAACACATTGAATTTAAATCCCCCCAAAACTGAAAATTCCCACCACAGATCTGCTTTAGACTAAGATATTGATTGGATATTAATTGGATATTGATTGGTAAACACTTTTTAGACAAAGTCTGATCACATGTAGTCTTGAGAGCTTGTTGCTTTTAGGTTTAGTCAGAAGGGAGCTGAGGTGTGCCAGGTCTAGTGATGGGGTTGTGCTCCAGCTGAAGCAGCTGAGAAGCAAGTTTTAGGCTTCAGAAAACCAAGCCCCTGCTGATGAACTAACAAAGTGCGCCCCTAGTGGTCTACTGTAAAGCTCCTGTAGAAGCACTGCTACTCACTGAGCCTGTGTGTGCAGGCTGTAGAGAGGGAGAAGGCGCTTACCGTCAGAAGTGAACGCTGGTGAGAGCCAACAGTAGCTTAGTGATCCCTGCACCTCTTCTGGCACGTTTTAGTCCTTTAGTCTGAAAAACTTTCACTTTGAAAAGGAGGGCTCCTGCTGACACGAGACCAACCCCCACTGCAGAGCAGCAACAAAAAGGGGTGGACCCATCCCACCTCCACCATGTCCTTAAAGTGAAAGCAGTGCAGGGTTGGGACAATGTTCAAAGCTGCAGTTTTAAAGAATAAAGCAAATAAAAGCAGAGCTTCTAACTAAAATACAGCCCAACTACATCTACACACCTTTTAATGGGCTAACAATGCTCCTTATGTGGACAGTAAGTGGTTCTCCATCACTGTGTTCATCATTAGAACATCTCCAAAGTTCTCCTCTCTCATGGAGTCTAGTATTATTTAGAGTTCTCCTCAGATCAACACCTGGTTTGGTGGTAGATCAGGGCTTAATGAGGGTAAATCAGGTGAGCTGCTGCTGCTGCTGCTGCTGCTGCTGCTGATGGAGTTGAACACATCCTCCACGCTGTGCTGGCTGGACTGGGGGGCGTCCAGGAGAACCCTGGAGGAACCGAGCTCTGTTCTTCAGACTAGCTCACCGACAAGATCTCACTACTTTCTTTTCTTACTAGCAAAACTGGGACTGTTCTTAAGGGGAGCGTTTTCCCCTTCTTCCACTATTCCACTCATTTGTCACTAGTCTGTAGTCCTCCAGCTCACGGCCCTTAACCTACCGGTCTGATCCACGCTGTGCTGGCTCCAGGCAATATAACCAATTAGACAGGGTTGTGGTGGTTCCAAAGCAGAGCTGGACTGGGAAGCAAATTCAGCCTGCCCTCCCACATCTTTCCTTTTCCTTTCCTTAGGTGGTAGAGACCTGCTGTATTTACGTCTATTTTGGCCGCTACACTTTTTCAAGAATTTGACATCAAACTTTGGGAGTTTTTAGCGTCCCCTGCCAGCTATATGTAGGATTTTTCGAATAGCTAAAGGCATCATGGCAGATAATGCTCCCAGCCAAACTGTAGGAAAGTCATTTAGACAGCGTAATTCACTGTATATGTTTTTTGTGATTTTTTACTTGAATCGCAGTGAATTCACAGTAAGCTCAGATTGTATAATGCTGCCGAGAAAGAAGGGTATATCCATGGGTGGCACAACTCAACAAAACACCCCAGCTTGCTTCCACGAGTGCTTTTGCGCACTAGTGTGACTGGAGAGACATCTAGAAGCACTGCTAGAGATGTGTGGGTGGAGTCTTAAAAAGACGTGCTGGGTAGAGTACACTAGTGTATCCTCTGCTGAAGCTGAAAAACATCTGTAAGACAAGTTTGTAAGACATCACAAAGATTTTCACACATTTTCGAACATTTTGTATCATGAGAGGGTCTTGTGGAGTCCACGCCTTGATGAGTCAGAGGTGTTTAAGCAGCACAAGGAGGACTAATAGTATATTAGGCAGGTGGTTTTAATGTTATGGCTGTTCAGTGTATCTAAAGATAAGATTAAAGGACAATGAATTAAGACAGTTATCTTTTATTTAACGCCACTTGAAGACTCTGGGGTTCACTCTGCTCAAACTTCTTTCTTCAATAGCTGGGTCTCTTTCCATCACACAGTGCCACCAGGCCTTTCTCCAGCGTGAGCTCCCAGTCATGATGATGGTGGGACATATTATGGGATATAGTGAGTGAACAGTCAGTTCTTGAAGGTAATGTTGGTGCTCGTTCAGTCTCTCATCACTTCCAGACTTGACTACTGCAGCTCTCTTCTGGCTGGTCTTCCTCTGCGCACCAACGGGCTCCAGCAGCTGATCCAGAACACAGCAGTACGGGTCGGGTCGTCTTCAACGTTTCTAAGTACAGCCATGTTCATGTCCTCTGCTGCGTTCTCTCTTCACTGTAGCTTCCTGTAGCTGCTGCCCAGGTCATCAGACTCAAACCCCTGACTCTGGCCTACAAAGCAAAGACTAGACCAGCCAGCCCCTCCGTACTTGATGGTAATGGTCAAAAGAGCCTGATCTGCACCAAGAGCCCTTCCAGCTTCAAGTACGGCCCGGCTCGACCCGCCATCCTTTAAGATCCACTGAAGACGAGCGTCCAGACTTTTTTCTGTCCTGCACCGAAGTGGTGGAACGAGCTTCCCCTGGGTGTCCGATCGGCTTCAACGCTAAACCCAGACTGAAGACATCACACCTCTCACTGGGCACTTTATTAGAAACACCTGCACACATGAATACTCATTCATGCAATTGTCTAATCATTCAATCGTGTGGTAACCGTGCATGTCATGACATCATGTAGGTCTAGATGCGGGGGAACTGCCTGATTTTGCTCAGCATGATCGCTGGTTGGAGCTGACAGAAAGGCTACAGTAACTCAGATAACCACTTTGTACAATTGTGTGGAGCAGTTCAGCACCTCAGAATGCACTACACCACCTTCAACCGTGAGGAGGATGAGCTACAGCAGCAGAAGACCATGTTGGGTTCTTCTTCCTCTGTCAGCCAAGAACAGAAAGCTGAGGCTGCAGTGGGTTTAGCACACGCCCCCCAACACTACACAGTTGAGGGATCATCTCACAGATGGTAGGAGCAGAATGTGGTGCCAAATACATGACTGCATACCCCCAATCTGCCTTGTGTGAAAAGTGGTGGAGGTGGTGTCATGGTGTGGTGTCAGGCAGCACTTGACTATGTGAGTATCACTGCTGATCATGTGCATCCCTTCATGACCACCATCTCCTAATGGCCACTTCCAGCACGGTGATCTTCATGAAGCTGATAAGGAGTTCAGTGTTCCTCAATGGTGGCTCCTCTCATCACCAGATCTAGATCCAGTAGAGCAGCTTTGGGACGTGGTGGGACGTGGTGGGACGAGGCATTCTCAGCATGGAGGTGCAGGAGGAAGCAACATGCTGAACTGAGAGTCTCAGTTTTTCAGAGTCAGCTGAGATCCTCAACAGTAAAACTGCAGCGGTTTCAGTGCTGTTCCACTTACTGGGGTGTGGACGGAGCGGACTGCTCTGAACACAGTGGTGGGGTTTGGAGTGGAGACAGAAAGATCACTAATGTATGGAAGGGAACAGAACACAAACGAGAGCAGAGCACAATTTCATGCCATTTATAAACATTCAGGTGCTGGTTATAATTACAGTTATAGATTAATATCGTACAGTTATGCTTTCGTCAGACAGCAGATCTACTGTTAGAACCACAGCATATAACCACAGAACTGCAGAAGCAGCGTTTCTATCAAAATCTGCAACTGATTAAAAAAGAAACTGCTCAGCAGCTTTGTGTGTGTGTGTGTGTGTGTGTGTGTGTGTGTATGAAGAACAGATCATAATGCTGTAGAATAGAAGAAGATCTAAAAACAAATCTGCCACAAGGGGTTCTTTAAGCCGTACCATAGAAGAACCACTTTAGGTTCCATAAATAACCAAAAGATCCATGAGGCTGGAGAACCTTTACACTGGAAAAGAACCATTACAGACCTCCTGAAAGGGTTCTTCACACCTGCACATCATCTTTACACCCTTACCATGCTGTAGAAGAACCACCTCTGATTCTATAAGGAACCCAAAGAGAAAACGTTTAAGTCTGGTTCTAGAAAGGAGCCTCAAAAAGAACCATATTTGGTTCCAGCTTGTCTAGTCCCTGTAGAGAAGCACTGCCAGTAGAATAGGACTCTCTGGAGCAGATAAATAAACATGAGCCTATTGGCACCATGCTGCCTAATGCCAGGCGTGGGCTAGTAGAGGGGTGTAAAGCCCCCCAGCAGGATTGAGCTGTGGAGCAGTGGAAGAACTGTGTTCTCGGAAATGATGGAGGTGGAGCTCCATCCAGTACTTTTGGGATGAGTTGGGGATGATGAGGTGGGGTGGTGATCATCATCCAACATCCTGGCCTGGATACACTCTTTTTTTTAATACGCTTGATTTCAGAAGAAATAATAAATAATGCTCGTGTCCCAATACTTTTGTCACTTTTTCTGGAACCAAAAATGGTTCTTCTGTGAAATTGCTCAAAGAACCCTTTGTATTTTTAGGAGTGTGTGCCAAGCATGTGGAGTCGCGCACACACACACACACACACACACACACACACACACACACACACACACACACACACACACACACACACAGCCTGTGTGCAGTGTTGTATTTCATAACCATAGAAATGACATCACCCTCTACAGTTATGGCTGAGCTGTCTCGTGGTGCCCTCTGCTGGTTAACTGGTGGTGCTGCAACAGCCAATGTTGTACTGAAAGTCGGCCTGAGTAAACAAAAATGGCTTTACGACTGTACCCTTTTTTTGCCTCCTAAAAAAAGCCCAAAGCACAGTACACTCGCAGCTTTCTGCGTCTCTTCTTTGATTGACAGTTTGATTGTTCGTCCTCGGCACTACAGCAGAGCTTACAGCTGATCGGACTCTTCGCATTTGGCAAACCTGCGGCGCTCACGTCACACAGGCGCAAGCTGGCAGGCCACAATTTTGTCACAATTTCTTGCATATGATTTTCCTCCAGGCGCCTCAGTGCACCTCAACCAATCCTGGTTCAGGAACAGACGTGGGAAACCAGACAGGTTTACTCATCCTTCATTTACTTGCTGAAACTGACTTGCTTAACCAAACAGAGAATAGAATAAATAAAGAACATCGCGATGAGAAGGTCTGGAACGTCTAAAGTCTGGCCCAGTCTCTCTTAACGCACATGTACATTACGGGACGTCTCGCTTCCACCCGTCCGTTTTCTTCACAGTGCCCTTTTTTTTTTAACGTTCCGAGCGTACTCGCTAATCATGATCGGTATCAAATACATTCCACAACATACAGTTGATATATTGTCAGGCATACAGTCGTTCCCTCACACACACACACACACACAGTGACAACGACGAAGGACAGAAGTTGGACCTTAAGTGTGGTAAAGAAATTACAGAGACATTCAGAAAGCTAGGTGGGGAACAGAACCGAACAGAACAGGCCTTGAGAGACAGCCAAACTACACACGGTATATTTCATATCACCACTAGAATTCGCTGCTTTTTTCGCTGCGGAAGAGAAGAGGAGATTACAAGAAGCCATCACTATTCAGCCATGCTGGCCACAATGGACGAGAACACTCAGCCAAGAGAACCGATAAAAGGACAAGGACGGTAATAATATTCCAAGGTAAATAAAGTAAGTAAACCTTCAGAGACGTAGAATAAATGTATCTCGGATAGTAATCATAGTTAAGGTGGAGTAGATGCAGGAGACATTCTGGGAATTGGGGGGGGGGGGGAGAAAGACCGGGGTCCCAAAAAAAAAAAAAAAAAATAAAGAAATAAATGGTATGATCTGTCTACGGGTCAGGACAATCAATCAGCTTAATGTACGGGACTGGTGACCGCTCAAATAGCCCCCTATTAGTGCACCCGATGCAGCACTGGACTAGATATTGAAGAAAAAGGGGGTGGCGTAGCCCAGGTGTGTGTGTGTGTGTGTGTGTGTGTGTGTGTGTGTGTGTATATACAGAAGAAGCCCAGCTCTCTGTGAGCCAGTGTGAAGCTCAGTCCTGGTCCTACTCATTCAGGTCGTCCTACACGACCATCTTTCATAGGAGACCCCCTATGGGATGCTGTTCAAGTGCACCGCCCTTGCGAGGGAATGTGACGAGCCCTGCTGCTATGGAATTAGCATTGGAGGAGGATGGACAGGTGGTGTGATTTGTGTAAAGAATAAGAAAAAACAAACAATAAAACAAACAAACAAACAAGTGCAAAGAATGACCTGCAGAAGATCATCTATCAACCATCACAACACAGACTTGTTCTGTACATGCAGGGAAGCTGAGAGGTGCACGGTCTGGATGGCCCCTGCATGGCGGTAAAGATGGGGATGCTAACAGTCGTTTTAAAGGTATCAAGCCGAGGTTTGGTCCCAGGACTGGGGCGATTGGAGAGGGAGTGGATCCTCAGAGCGGACGGCAGAACGAGGGATGGGTTCCAAGTGTCCCTTCTCTCACCTCTCTCGCACCCAGTCACAGTTCATCCCACCTTTCTCAGATGAACACGAACATCCTTCAACGTCTCAAACGCTTTCCTCTGCCCCCCCCCCAATACGTCACCACCCAGGACTCTGGAGATCGTTCACCAGCTGGCCAATCACAGTCACAGAGTCCGGCTGTGCCACTGTGTCCTGCAGGAGGGCGCACACAGGAAAGAGAATGACCTCGCTTCTTCTCCAGCACGAAGAGCTTCCAGTACAGAGCGGGAAGGGGGTGTCACTTTTTGACGGCCTGCCGGTAGCTGTGTCTCTGGCCTTGTCCGCGGGCGCAGCTTGCTCCGGTGCCGTTCCCCGTGGCCGGAGGGTCCCTTGCCGTGCTGGGACCGTCTCTGGTGCTGCAGGTCAGGCTGCTCTCCTGCAGGGTCGGGCTGGACTGAGCCCTCTGCAGAGAACCCTCCTCCAGCAGCATGGCCTCGAACACAGACAGATTGTCGTCTCCGCAGCGCTGCTTGGCTCTCAGCAGCATGCTGTAGGTCTCGTACCGCGTTTTCTGAGACACAGAGCAACACGGAAAAGGTCAGGAAGACACTCACTGTCAATCATTGTCCATCCTATCAGCTCCACTGACCGTATCTGAGCACCATCTAGTTCTGTAATTCCAGGCTGTGTCCATCTGTTTCTCTGCAGACTCTGTTAGTTAGCCTCCATTCACCCTGTTTGTTCTTCAGTGGTCAGGACCCCACAGGGCTGACCACCACAGAGCAGGTAAGTAGTATTTGGGTGGTGGGTCATTCATTCTCAGCACTGCAGTGACACTGACTGACATGGTGGTGGCGAGTGTGTGTGTTAGTAGTGTGTGTTATGCTGGAGTGCTTAAACACTGTCTGTCCACTCACTGGCCACTCCTACCTAGTCGGTCCAGCTTGTAGATGTAAGGTCAGAGACTGAAGCTCTGTATCTGCTGCTGCACAGTTTGCGTTGGTCCAGTCCTCCAGTCCACAGGACGCTGCTGTTGGTTGGATGTTTCTGGTTGGTGGACTGTTCTCGGTCCAGCAGTGACACTGAGGTGTTTAAGCACTCCAGCAGCACTGCTGCATCTGATCCACTCGTACCACCAGCAGCTCAACACACACTACTAACACACACACTCCCCACCACCATGTCAGTCAGTGTCACTGTAGTGCTGAGAATGAATGACCCACCACCCAGATACTACAGTCTGCTCTGTGGTGGTCAGTCCTGTGGGGTCCTGGCCATTGAAGAGCAAACAAGGTCAAAGGAGGCTGACTAACAAAGTCTGCAGAGAAACAGATGGAAACAGCCTGGAATTATAGAACTACACAGTGCTCCTATATGGTGTAGAAACTCATGTTATGGCTGATTGGTGAATAAATAAAAACGTAAATCTGCTTATCTGCTCAGTAAAACTCTGATATTAGAATAAACACTAATAATAACACTCCTACAGAAGGTGTTGGTGGTTCTCCATCACTGTGTTCATCATTAGAACATCTCCAAAGTTCTCCTCTCTCATGGAGTCTAGTATTATTTAGAGTTCTGCTCAGATCAACACCTGGTTTGGTGGTAAATCAGGGCTTAATGATGGTAAATCAGGTGAGCTGCTGCTGCTGCTGCTGCTGATGGAGTTGAACACATCCTCCACGCTGTGCTGGCTGGACTGGGGGGCGTCCAGGAGAAACCTGGAGGAACCAAGCTCTGTTCTTCAGACTAGCTCACTGACAAGAACTCACTACTTTCTCTCTTCAGAATGAGAAGCTTTTCTTACTACGTTTCCCCCTCCTTCCACTATCCCACTCACCTCGAACTCTAGATACTCCTCCCTTAGCCGGTACTCCTCCAGCTCACGGCCCTTAACCTTCCGGTCTGGTGGGTACGAGCGGAGCTCAGCCAGCTCTGTGGAGGTGGCATGGAAACGAGCCTCATGAGCTTGTACCTGCTCCTCCTACACAGACACACACACACACAGAGTTAAGTGATTTCACACCAATGTTAGAACACACACACAGAGCTATTGGCTGCAGAACACACACTTGAGAATTGCAGAAGCCAGGTGACAAAAGCATGCAGCTTTTCCATTTAAATCATGTGACCTGTGAGAGCTTGGAGGTGGAGCCTGGCAGCAGCGGGCGGCTGAATTTCTTCTGTGAGCCGATGGCAGCTGGCAGGGGCGGGGCAGAGAACATGGCAGCAACTGAGTTGATGCGAGTGATCCAAGACTGCATTTGTTCTGCGTTCCTGCACACACACACACACACACACACACACACACACACACACACACACACACACACACACACACACACAAAGCAATAAACAAAAGGCCTTATTAGCACATAATTAATTAAGCTTTGAGTTCGGTAAACAGGCGTCACTGTTAGCTCTACTAGGGCCCATTTAAAGCCTCCTGAGTTTATCCTGGTATGGCTGAATAATGAGGGTTCAGTAGATGGAGGTGAGAACCCATGCACCTCCAACACTGCTGTTCCTCCTATGGAAGAACATCCAGGAGAACCGAAACGAAGCTGGAGAACAGGCCAATTCTAAATCCTCAAAACTGTTACATCACAGTCCTGACTCGTTATGTTTACCACCCCCACCCCCCACCCCCCCAAAACTGACGAACTCTCTGGTGTTGATACTGGAGAGCAGCTCATTGCCTCCAGACTCTGCTAGCTATGGGAATGCTACAGGATGCTACAGGAACCAGGCCTTGTGACCTCGTGAAAAGCTAGGAAGGCAACTGGGGATTTCTAGGCTAGGCTAAAAGCTAACACTAGCCGACACTAGCTTTTGTCATTTCATCATTGCTCCATCGTCCACTCAGCTGAGCCAAACTGGAGCTTAACCCACATCAGATGGGAAAGTATGTGAGTGGGGGCAAGGCTAAAAGTCTTCAGCTTGCGCAGAGAGGACACAGAGAGAGGACAGCAGCACTATCCAGTGTCTGTTACAGTATTACTAATTAAAATAGGCTAGGCTAGCCTGTGAGCCGTCACGGTCTCTTTTCTCACAGAGCTCTTTTCTATGAGCCCTCCGTAAAAGGAAAAGGTGTCTGAGGTGAAATAACAGGGTGGTAAACAGGTTATTGGTGGTATTGGTGGTAAAATGAGTCAAAATAAATATTCTAAAATTAATTTTATTAGCTTAATTATTGCTTATAACAGCGTTGCTACAGGTTACGGACCACAGAGAATACATCATTAAGGTGTAAACACACATTCACCCCCCCACAACCAGATCCACACACAGATCTCTGGTCTTTCCATAAGAGCTGTAACTGGGACAGAACGGCAACTGGAGCAGAACAAGCTCTCCTGAGGGACTGGAACATGTGGGGACACATATGGATACACAAGCCCAGTAGAGAAGAAAAAAAAAAACCCAAACACATCACACAACCACCCACCCTTCCCTGCCCACACACACACACACACACACACACACACACGTGGTGGAGTGATGTAATGGGAGAGGAGTGTTGAGTGTGGCGTTATAGGGATGGATGGGCTCAACATTAACAGCATGTGTAAAAATGTGCATCTGTACTCCTTTACTACGCACTGGCTCTTCTGTAAGTTCATATGCATATTTTTAGTAAGTGGATGTAATGCCAGGGGTGTCTGTTAATACAATACGTGTAATACAATATACGGACAAAAGTAATGGGACACTTGTTATTTTTAAATAATTGTTTCTTTCTAAATCAGTGGCTGAATGCATTAATTAGAATGGGCGTCCACAAACATTTGGACACTGTAGTCTGAAAGACACTTTAAGCACATTAAACTGACATAAACTGAAGCAGAGCATCAACACAGCGACTCCTTCCTCCCCTGATAATCTCACAGACGTGTCTTCACCCTCCTGCTGACACCCTGCACAGACAGCGGTCCTCCCTGTAATCCTCTGGAGAGAGCCAACTGCTCTCCTTGACCTCCTTTCATCTATGATTGATGCTTCAAGCAAAGGCCGCTTCTCCTCATTTCTCGTTCTGGGGTCATTTTTTATACTGGCAAGCAAAAACCTTGTATCTACACGTGCGCCGTTTTCAACTTTTTGACATGATGTGAATATGGCAGTGGTTCTTTATAGTGTGTCAGAATTCCAAGATGAATGGACCAATAAAGACTAATGCATGCACACACTGTCTTAGTGAGTAAGTAAGTAAGTAAGTAAATAAATAAATAAATAAATAAATAAATAAATAAATGCTGTCTTGCAAAAACCTTGTATAACTACTTTTTGTCATTTCCCACTTTTTGACATAATATGACACTTGGAGGTTGTTCTTTACATTGTGTAAGAATTCCATCATGAACGGACCAATAGAAATGCTCCAAAATTACTTCATAGTTATAATTATTATAATAATAACAACTTCTATTAATAAGTTAAGGAAGTTTACTCCTCCTATTAAGTTGCCATTTTGAAGATGCAACGTTTTTGTGGGACATAAATAATATGAAAAGATATATATATATATACACACACACACACACACACACACACACACACACACACACACACACACACACAGGGCCTAATTTCACATTAACTACTACTAACCAGCCTGTACGAAAGGATACAAGCCCTTGAGGCTACAGCTAGAAGCATAATCAGTAGCCATAACCACTAAATATTTATGGGGAATCAGTTGCACTCCAAACCCAGTACCCTCAATTATCCCTTAGAGCCTCAAGTCCTTCTTGGGTGCATTCTGATACCTTCATAATTAAGCTCACAGTGAACAGCTGTATGTTTTCAGAATCTGCAGATGTTAGGAACTAGATGTTAGGAACATCTGCACCTCAAAGATGGAAAGATCCCTGAAGATCTCCTAAACCGTTGGAAACACACCATGTACAAATGCCTACAAGCCAGGGGGAAAGACTGGAGCCTTTCCAGGCACCAATGTGTTTGTATTAGAATAGGCATCAATGGTGCTTTTTATAATTGCCTATAGGGGGTGCTAGGAGCTGCAGGAAATCCAGGATTCAGGATTAGCCTGTTTGAAAATTGAGCCTTAATGTTGCCTATGTTCGTGTTGCCTACTGAAGGTTAGCCACAAGCTGTACAGAACCCATTCAGTGCTCTATTCAGGCAACGCCTCGGGAGCGTAATGCACTTTACCAAACCTCTGCAGGACAAACGACAGAACTTGGGTGATCATTCAAAGTAAGCCCAGTGTTTTACAGGCCACCAGACCGAAGAGAAGCCACAGGAAGACGGACTTACGGAGCCTGGAACAGGTAGACTCTCCAGTCGGCCGTGCGCAGATAGAACACATTGGGCCGCTTGTGGTAGTCAGTGGCTCTGATGGCCAGGGAGTGGTGGATGGACACTGCGTTCTTCAGATCTTCATCAGATAGCTGCTTGTCGGGCCTGTACTCACCCTGCAACACCAAGTAGTGAAACAGTTAATCAATCAATCATTTATCATTAAATCAACCCAAACCCATGAGTACAGTGCTGTGCAGAACGTTAACGGACCTACAGAACATTATTCTGGATCCTGCCTACTGTAGAAACTCCAGATCCTATTAGAAGAGGTGCAGGTAAACATAAATCAGCTCCAGCTACTTTTACGTGCTTCATAGGGGTTGCCCACCCTTTATTACCAACAACATTGTTTACATGGGGTTACATGGACTGCAAATATAATTTTTTTAATTGCTATTATTATTATTACTATAATTATAATTACTGCTTTTATTATTATTACTACTACTTTTATTATTATTACTATAACAATTACTATCTTTATTATTACTACTATTATCAATAATAATATATTATTATTATTACTATTATTATAATTATTATTACTATTATCATCATTAACCATTATTACTTGCACTTATTCTTACCATCTCTACTATGACTACTCAGTACACTAGAATAATACTAGAGTATTATTATTATTAGAGTACACTAGAATAATAATTAGAATCAAAAATACTTTATTGATCCCAGGAGGGAAGTAATTATAGTTGCAACAGTTGCCGTGTAACAATAAACACTTTTATAAAATAAATTTAAGAACAAAGAGAAAATAAATGCAAAATGTGCATGTATATAAATTATATGAATATTGGACAGTGGCATAGTGGTAATACCTGTGATAATAAATATGAGAAATTATTGCACACATTAAATTGACAGACAGTACTATAATTATTATTGCACATATGAACAGCATAATTACACAGATGAACCATAGTGTCACACACTGAGGGAGGAGCTATAGAGTTGAGATGGTCACGGGTTGGAATGACCTCCTGTGGCGCTCTGTGGTGCATTTCGGTGGAATGAGTCTTATGTGATGGTCTTATAGTGACTTTTTTTTAATAATTTATCATTTATAAGTTTGTTTTTATGTGCAGAAGAGGATGGGTTCTCCCTGTGAGTCCTGGAGGGAGCTCTTCCTCATCACTGTCACCTTGGCTTGCTGGCCTGCTCACCGGGGGCTATGTTGGGGTTTCATGCTTTGTTGACATTTTGTCTCATTGTTGGATTTCTGTAAAGCAGCTCTGCAACATCATCAGTTGTAAAAAGTGCCATATAAATAATTCTGCCTGGACTAAAAAGTGACTGAAAAACTGGCCAAATTTATATAGTTATTAGCAAGCACCTATACCAAGTCAAAATACTAAATAAATAAATAAATTAATTAATTAATAAACAAAACATATCCAGCTCTAGAGGTACGTACAGTGCTGTGAAATAGTATTTGCCCCTTTATAGTTTTTTCTATGTTTCTATTTGTCAAATTTACATTTCACATCAATCCAGTATTTTTAATATAAGATACAGACATGAGAAAAAAATGTGGCTTTTAACCGATCATTTCATTTATTAAAAATAAAGGTTTATTCAAAACCAATATCCCAACCAATAAACCCGAATAACTGATTGTGCCACAGATCTGTTGAATCTAATCCTATACACCCAATTCTTTCATTCTGGTTAACTGTTGTGTTTATCTTACACACTACATGTCCAAATATTTGTGGACACCCCTTCTAATGAATGCATTCAGCTACTTTAAGTTGCACTCAGTGCTGCTGACACAGATGTGCAAATGCACACACACTCACACACAGCTTGTCTAGCCCCTGTAGAGAAGTACTGCCAATAGAATAGGACTCTCTGGAGCAGATAAATAAACAGGAAGCTATTGGCACCATGCTGTTCAATGCCAGGCGTGGGCTAATAGAGGGTATAGTATAAAGCCCCCCAGCAGCATTGAGCTGTGGAGCAGTGGGATGGTGTGTTCTCTGGAACGATGGATAGATGGTGCTTTATTCAGTATTTGGGGGATGAGTTGGAGAGTTGGGTGCAGGTGGGTGCGGTGGTGATCATCCAACATCCTGACCTCACTACTGCAGTGCTTCTTCAAAATCTAGTAGAAAGCCTTTTTCTCTGGTCAGTAGAGACAGTTACTCCAACAGAAGCAGGATCGACTCTTTAATACCCTTGATTTCAGAAGACACAGTGAATGAGCAGGTGTCCACATACTTTTGACAGCACTGTGGTGGTATTGATAATGTGGTAAGTCGATGTGCTCATGCTAGGTTTTACTGATTCACTGATTCACTTTCACGTCCATAATGATTCACTTCATAAACGCTGCGCGACATTTACTGAACGTCCAGGCCGAGGCGATAATTACCGAGCTGCAAAATGCCAGCGGCAATTGTTTCAAATATCAGCAGCGTCACCTGGAACACAGGTTGCTTTCCTTTCACATTAAAAGAGGCAAGAACTTTAAAAGCACAGCTGCTGAAGCAGAGGTCTCTGAAACGGCCACTGTTCCAAGTGCAGCAATTAGGAAAATGTACTTTTATAAATATAAGACTATTAACTGGAACATTTATTGGCCTTTTCAGCCGACACGCTGTCCTCTGCTGGCGTTTAACCGAGCCGAGCAGCTGTTTGACCAAGGGGACCTTCCTGTACGGGACCACCACTTCCTTTTAAAAGGAGCACAGTTAGCAGATCCCGTGCAGTCATCTGGCACAAGCCTCCACACCGCAGGCTTCAGGCCAGCTGGAGCGCAGGACCTTTTGGCTTCTGCCCAGCGCTCGGGATTAGCCAACTGATTCAGGAACAGAAATAGACCTTGCACGCAGGCTTGCCGGGTCAGCCAGCTAGAGTGATGGTGGTCTGCTTGTCTGAGGTGGTGTCAGGCGAACAGGAGGGCTCTTGTGAGGTTCTCCACAGTGCTCTTGAGGTGGGTTTGCCCTGTGTAAAAGCTTAAAACTGCTGAATTCACAATCACCTTATTTGGTGTTACTCTGATTCTAATGATGAGTCCCAAGGCAATGCCAGATCTAGCAGCATGGTGGTGCTGTGGAGCACATGTAGAACAGATAGCGTGTGGGCTGTTGCTGTCGCAGTGGAAAAATATCAATCCAGGCATAATTCTGAGAGGAACAGAAATTGAATGTGTAATTTCTTAAATACTGCAAACCCGAATGGAGCATTTCTATTGGCCCATCAATCATGACAATATTTTTAAGTAAAGTGGCAAAAACATGACATCACTTATACACCATGTATCTTCATTGGTGCCACTTTAAACAGTCCCAATACTTTTGTCAAGAGAACACACAAGAATTGCACCCATTTAATAGGTTCATGTTTATTTGCTCCAGAGGGTCCTATTATATTGTCAGTACTTCTCAGCAGGGACTAGTGTCAGCAATGGATGCAGCTTAAAGTAGCTGAATGCATTCATAAGAAATGGGTGTCCACAAACATACTGTTTATACAGTGCGCAGTAGTCAGATTCATATATGGACAAAAGTATTGGGACACCTTCTCATTCATATGTGTACATCTGTTGACGTATGTATGTCGTTGCGATCATACAAAAACCTTGTGTTCCCATGTTTGCCACTTTATAGTCCCAAAAATGTATATGGACAAAAGTATTTGGACACCTTGCATCTCCGTTTTTGCCACTTTATATAGTCCCATTACACTAATATATATATATACATACACACACACACACACACACACACACACACACAATATTTTGTCTTGGAGTCCGGTCAGCTTTCCTGTGGTCTGTGCATAAAGACAGGCCCCCTGATGGGAGACAGGGAGGAGAGTGGGTGAAGTTGAACTGAAAAGTGGGGGTATATAAGGGGCTTGAGGGCCAGTAGGATTGTTTGGGGCGTGGTCCTTGTCCCAAAATTGAGTCATGTCATGAGTAACTGTCTCTACTGTCCAGGGAAGGCTTTATCTAAATCTAGATGGGTACCATCTAAAGGAGCTGAATGCATCCATTAGAAAGGGGTGTCCACAAACATGTATATATGGAAGACTATAGCCCACTGTTACGAATGCAGCTAGAGTGAATTTACAACCTCTAGGGGGCGCACTAGTCAGATTCAGAGCAGGCTTATTGCTGCACAACTCAAAAAATGTGTTTACTTGCTCTGTAAAAAAGCAAAAAGCATGAAGACTGAGGTTTGCCCCTCTCGGAACAACAACAAGAGGCAGAGAAAGATGAGGTGATGAGACAGAGATGAAGGAACAGGTTTTTCTATGTCATGGTAACCCATCCTCACCTTCTGGAGATAGAGAATCAGACCCTTCAGGACAGCATAGAACGTCTTCCAGCCTCGCTTCCCTCGAGGAGCTGTAATTCACAAGACAATGACAACTTGTTAATTTATTACCCAGGCAGTGAAGGCAACACAGTCTGATGTGCTACTTGAATCAAGTGTAAAGCCGCCAGGGAGCAGTTTAAACTGCTCTACTCTCTCGGTTCTTCTGCATTAAAGCAAATGTGCTTCGGTTCCCTGCCGTTTGCAAGATACTAAAGACAGGCTGGCCTGTGTAATGTGTGTATAATGGTGCATACAGCCTTCTAGAAGCTTTTTGGACACTCTACAGTTCACTCTTAATGATAAAGTGCTTCAGATGGATCTTTTGGAGGCAGAATCGTATATTTGAGAACCTTTAGAAGAAACTTTCAATTGGTAAAGAACCTTTACATCAAAGATCCTAACATGGTTACTAACCAAAAGTAGTTCTTCTGTGGCTTAGCTCGAGGAACCATGTGAAGCATGCTACTGAACTATGGAGCTTGGGTGGTGGAGCTGCAGGAGGAGAACCTCTCTCCAGAATTGCTGCTGTGTAACACTGCAGAACCCATAGAGTCATTAGTGTAAAACCCTGTAGCGTTACTCTACCACCTCAGCCCACATGCTGCTCCACCTTCAGATCAAGCTTGTGTACAGAAATGCATGTGTAGAGCCATCTGTCCATGTTTTTGTTTTTTTTAAAGATTGTTGGGTTGCTTTTCCATTACTGTTCACACCAGTCAGCCATAACATTAGGACCACTGACAGGTGAAGTGAAAAACACTGAGTATCTTCATCCACAGTGGCTTCATCTGTCAAGGGATGGATACATTAGGCAGTGAGTGAACCGTCAGGTTCCACCATCACAAGGTGTGGTGTTAAAAGCAGGAAAAATGGTCATGCATAAGAATCTGAGCCACTTTGACAAGAACCAGACTGTGATGTTCTAGACGACTGGGTCAGAACGGCAGGTTTTGTGGGGTTTCTCTGAAATGCTGTGATCAGCACCTACCAAAAGTGCTCCAAGACAGTACAACCGATGAATCGGTGGCAGGGTCATGGGCACCTGAAACCCACGGAACTAAGTCATCTTGGGCCGGGGGCAACGATATCAGGAATACACCCAGCCATTGTACTGATTAGTGACATTCACTGGTTCCCTCAGAGCGGATCCTTCAGAGCGGATCCCTCAGAGCGGATCCCTCAGAGCGAAGGGTCTAAATATAAAAAGGTCGGTACACCACAGATCAAACAAACTAACGGGAGATAAACGGGGGGAGGTCGGAGTCATTGTGTGGGGAGAGCTTCAGCAGTGGAGCCGATGGGCTTTAGGGGCGCTTTAAACAGTCCCAATAGTTTTGTCACACAGGCATGGTGCCAATAGGTTCACATTTATTTGTTCCAGAGGGTCCTATTCTATTGGCAGTACTTCTCTACGGGGACTAGACAAGGTGCGCGTTTGTGTGTGTGTGCGCTTTTGCACATCAGTGTCCGCAATATATATAAATGTATATGGACAAAAGTATTTGGACGCCTTGGAATATATATAAAATGTATAAAAGTATTGGGACTGTAAGTGTAAGTGTGTGTATACACACACACACACACAAACACATTTTGCACATTTTGGAGTCTGGTCAGCTTTCCTGTGGTCTTTCTAAAACTCAGGCGATATGGCTTTGTCCTGAATAGGCCAGAGTGAGCTGTATATGTACTCAATTTCCCAGATTCCTCTGCTAGCTCACGTAACCAATGTTGAGCCACCCTAAATCACAGCAGGTACAAGACAACAAGTCGTGTAGTGTAAAAGGTGCAAGCGATCTGACGATGACCCTGAGAAAATCGCGTGGTGTGTACATGGCATTAGTTGTAACACTCCGTTATATCTAACCTGCTGTGTGGATGCTGTGCTTGGCCTGGTTAGCTCTGGCTGTGTGTTGATTATATGCCTCAAAATAGTGCCATATCGCAGCCGCCAGGAGGCTGATTTAAATAACAGAGGTGTGATTTCTGTGACTTATACACTGTTACGACTCCCTGCTTGTAATATTTTCTACTGCTATTTTGCTTGTCCTGCACAGGCCTACATACCGAAGACTGAAGGAGATCTAACCTGTCCTAGAAAGCATGTTATACATGTCCTCCAGTGTGTTACTGTGTAGCAAGTCACACTGGTAAAGAGTTTTAATAATAAATAAGGGAAAATATTCAGTCATTTTAATGTCTAACGCACTGTCCCCTTCAAATATGCAGTATACATACTATATACATACACTATATGCACAAAAGTATTGGGACAGTTGCGTATTTATTGTTTTTTAAAAAAAAAGAGGGTATTAAAAAGGAGTTTATCTGCTTTTCTTGGAGTAACTGTCTCCAGATTTACTCAATTTTGGTGCACTGCTGTGAGGATTTGATGGCATTCAGCTACGAGAGCATTGGTAAGTTCAGGATGTTGGACGATTACCACTCGACCTTATCCCTAACTCATGCCACAAGTATTGGATGGAGCATCATTTACCATCATCATTTTAGAGAACACTGCTTCTTCCAATGCTGGGGTGGGTGGGGGTGCTTTATACCCCTCTAGCCCACGCCCAGCAGCATTAGGCAGCATGGTGCCGACAGGTTCTCTACAAGGACAAGCTGTACACGTGCTTTCGCACATCTGTGTCGGCAGTGGATGCAACTTAGAGTAGCTGGATGCATTCATTAGAAAGGGTGTCCACAAACATTTGGACATGTAGTGTATGTGGGAACAGTTTTCCGAACAGTTTTTTGTTCCTGAAGAAAGAACCTGAAGAACTCCCACATTATGTGCTCCTGAGCTCCCCCTACAGTAGAGACAAGGTGTAGTTCACTTTCACACCACTGCTGACAGACGGCTGTACACATGCATTTCTGGACAAGCTGAGAGCTCCAGAAGCTTGATCTGAAGGTGGAGCAGCATGTGGGCTGAGGCGGTAGAGTAACACTACAGGATTTTACACTAATATGACTGCTGTAAGTGTGAAGCTGATCTGGTGAGGGGTGAGGGGTGACGACTGAGGGGTGAGGGGTCAGTAATGTTGGGTACGCACTCCTTTTTCCGTCACAGTCGGCGTGGACTTTGCGCACCAGGAAGCCCGTCTTGTAGAGCAGAGCGCCGGATGGAGGAACCATTCCACTGCCCGTACGTTTCATCCCTCTCGAACTCGAGTCCTCCCGATGCTCTCCCAGCTCAGAGAACGACTTACGCAACTCCTCTTCATCACTGCAGAGAGAGAGAGAGAGAGAGAGAGAGAGAGAGATTTACAAAAAGGGAGAGAAGATAAAAGAGAGAGAAAAAGAAAGACAAAGAAGAGAGAAAAAGAAAAAGACAGAGAGAGAAGAGAGAAAGAAAAAGGGAGGGAGGAGAGAGAGAGTGTGTAAATGAGCAGAGCGAGAGAGAGAAAGAGTGGGAGGAAAAAGAAGAGGAGAAAGGAGAAAGGGAGTGAAGAAAAGATGAGAAAAAAAGATTAAGAAAAAGGGAGGTAAAGAGAAGGTAAAGAAGGGAGAAAGAAAAGGGGATAGAGTAGGAGAGAGAGAAGAAAAGAAAAAGAGCGAGAGAGAGAGAGAGAGAGAGAGAGAGAGAGAGAGAGAGAAGTAGGGAGGGAGAGAGAGAGAGAGTTATAAGAGTAAGAGAGTGAGAGAGGGGGGATGAAAAAGAAAGAGAGAGAGGGCAGAGAGAAAAGGGGAAGAGAGAGAGAGCAAAAGAAAGAAAGAGAGAGAGAGAGAGAGAGAGAGAGAGAGTGAGAGAGAGTTATAAGAGTAAGAGAGTGAGAGAGGGGGGATGAAAAAGAAAGAGAGAGGGGGGAAATATTGCTCTAACTGAAATCAGAAGAAACGACATCAGCTTAGACACAAAAACCCATTTCTGAGTAAATGAAGCCCTCGGGACGATCAATCAGGATAGAGTGGAATAATTACTAATGATGTATAAAAAGCCTCCCTGTTCTCCGTTCTCTGTTCTCCGTTCCCTGTTCTCCGTTCTCTGTTCTCCGTTCCCTGTTCTCCGTTCTGCTCTGGGTTCTGGGTTTCAGTGCAGCACCAGAATCCAGAACCATGTTCTGATCTGCTTCTGCTTTATATATATGTACACACACACACACACACACACACACAAGCAAAACCTCAAGAGTAATGGCAATCACTTCACCATAGAGAGAGCTTAAAGACTAGAGAGAGACTAAAGAAGACGACAAGAGAGAGACAGAGAGAGAGAGAGAGAGAGAGAGAGAGAGAGAGAGAGAGTGTGAGTGAGTGAGTGAGAGTGAGTGAGTGAGAGTGAGTGAGTGAGTGTGAGAGAGAGAGAGAGAGAGGCCGCGTGATGTCTCTTTGGGGAGAAGCTGCCAGCCCGAGTCTCTGCCACAGGACCAGCCTGGAGCCCACACCGCAACAGAGCCTCAAACAGCCCAAACCACGCCACTGTCCTTCCTCTCACCTCACTCAGCCTCCTCCTGAACACGGCCCATCAATTTCTCCACCACACACACACACACACACACACACACACACACACACACACACACACACACACACACACACAATCCAGTTAGGGAGGCCTGCAGAAGACAGCACAGACAATGGCAAAGCAAAACCTCTGGAGGTTTTTACGAACGTATCGAACACTGAGCTGCTTCACAGGAGGCCTTAAGCTCTCTCCAGTAAAGAGGTAGGAGCTCATCTCCTCCCCCAGACTTTTCAAAGTTACCAAAACATGAAGCCTGACCTGTTCTATTGCTTTATTTTACTACAGTGGAAACACATCCTCCAGTCACACTGTGGTGACCTCCATCTACACCTCATACAAAGGACATCTTGATCGTGAATCCACATTAAAATATAGTTAATATATCTAATATTTCACCATTTTTAGACTCATATATTAGCTTTATTTTTTTATATTACTAATTTTTACACCATTTTGAGTAATTATATGTAGCAGTTAAAATATAAATGGGATTTATAGGATGTCAATTCTTATGGTATATTCTTACATATATATTATACATACAGAATATATACTATATAGATTATAGTACACGTAAGTAATTACATATATATAAAACATATGGATCATTTATTATTATTATTATTATTATGTAGTCAGTCTCACTAAATCTGCATCTCAAAAATAGTTACTTTACCATAAAAAGAAGGTACAGAAGGTTTTTGTGATTTAGGACTCTTTTCTATTTATTTATTTTTTTAAATACACTAAAAAAAAAAGCTCAAATCAGGAAATGAGATTCTCACTTGATAAACGTGCTGGAAACAAGTAAAGATGTTTGGAAATAATTAAATAAGTCTCCTCAACCCCAAAATGGGAAATATTGGATGCTGCAGATGCTGCGAAAAAATCTTGTACCTACAAAATATTAACTTTACAGGAGAAGGAAAAAACCTTCTTAACTTTTAATGAAAGTCAATGGGAATAGATTTTATTCCAAGTCATTTTGGAGTGTTTCTATTGGTCTATTCATCATGGAATTGTGATACAATTCTAAAGAACTACTGCCAGATTTATATTATTACAGTAAAGGGTGTATATATATATATATATAAGATGTAAATTCTTATGGTATATTTGTATCACACACATACATATATATATACACACAAACCAAATATACATACATATATATATATATATATATTACTTATAATATTACATATATAATATTACTTATTATTACATACATAAAACACATATGGATCATATTACATACTGTCAGACTCACTCAAAAATAGTGACTTTACATAAGAAGGGCAGTGTTTGGTAGACTGTAGAGGTGTCAAGTAACTATCAAGTACAAATATTTCATTATCTTAGATATTATAGAAATGTTGGTTATCTAAACTTTACTAAAGTAATTACTTATTTTTCAGCGACTTTTTTTAATTCTACTCCTCACATTTTCACCCAATTATCTGACCTTTCTACTGCTTACATTTTAAAAACAGCCTCGTTCTCCTATTTCATCTCCCTTTGTTTTCATTCCGGCTCGTCATCAATAAAAACCCTCTCCAGATAAATCTCTCCATCCTGAAAGTGAGAGTCTGATCCTGATTGGATGAGAAGTATAAACAGACTCCATTCTGACTCCCTATTGGTTTATAAGCGATCCATTACACCTGCACACGTCCCGTCCCTCTCCAGAGAGCTCACAGCAGACGTCTGTAGTCTAGTATGAAGACTGTGTCCGTGGCAGAGACTCAAGAGAGCTGCAGTGAAACGTCCCGACTAAGCCCCACATTTACATTCCAATAAAGCTTATTGATCACATTTACACTCCAATAAAGCTTATTGATCACACGCCTCTGAAGTCTGACTTTCTGCAGCTTTACAAAACTTCTAGACAACGACTCCTCATATTTTCCTCCATGAAGCTCATGTTGATGCTCAGTAGAGCACAGAGACGCTCCTTTAATAGAGCTGATATTACTGAAATGCTTCATTTTCAATGGGCAGATCTGCAGCTGAAACAGGAGCCTAGTGCAGCCCAACATTTTTAACATCAACATTTTAATAGAACATTCTCCTCATTATGGCTTTTAGAGAAATGGGTTTTGGGGAGGGGGGGGGGGGGGTAGTGCACTATAGACCCCTGTGGCGCGGCCTAAGCTTTCGGTCTTTGTTTTCCTACCATTACTTTTACTTTTCTACTTGAAGTCGTTCTGAAACCAGTTCTTTTACACTTTTACTGGAGTAAAAAGCTTCAGTTGATACTTCAACTTCTATAGAAGTCTTTTAAACCCTCGTATCTCCACTTCTACACTTCTACCTGAGGAATGAGTGTCTGGTTAGTAGAAGAAGCAGCTCAGGACCAACTGAACAGATTTTATAATAATTTCAATGTCATTTATTTGTCATTTCTGAGCATTTCTATCGGTCTACTCATCATATAAACCCCAGTACAACCTGTCGCTTCACGTCTTTTCACTGAGCAGCTGTTCGACAGCCAGATGTTGGCTGTGGAAATCCACACAGCAGTTCTGCTGCAACACTCTGCCATCTTACAGCTCAGAAAGCGAGGGTCAGAAAAGCTAAAATGGACCTTAACCAAAGGCTGACCCTTAAGTGTCTCGCTCACAAGTGGGCAGAGAGAAAGTGGTCAATCACACACAAACACAGCCGACTGAATGAGCATGTGCAGAAAACTTCAAGCTTGTTGCCTGGTAACTGCCAGCCTCAGCTCACACAAAGGGAAAAAACAGAGAGTGAGAGAGAGAGAAGGGGGAGGATTGATACGAGCAAGAGCGAGAGAGAGAGAGAGCGAGAGCGAGAGAGAGAGAGATGCTATCAGATACTGAAAAGCTGAAAAACCAGCACAGAGACACGTCTCATCTTCATTCCACTCCCAGAGATGCAGTGCAACCAGATGTGTGGGTGTTCCACCACCTTGGGACGAGCACAACTGCGCTCCTAACCCGTCCAATCATGCGCCAATCCTTAGAGAGGGCAATCGAGAAGAAAGAGAAATGGAGGACGGCGCGAGAGAGGAACTGACCGACTGAGGGCAGAGGGTGAAGTGTGTAATTATTGAGGAGCACAATGATTAGGCCTAAAGAACGGCATTCAGGGAGGAGAGCAGAAGCTAATGAGGACAGGAGGACTGCTTAAAACACATTTCATCACTTAACACACTTACACTCTCTCTCTCGCTCGCCCTCTCGCTCGCTCGCTCACTCACACATCGAACTAACACTGCACCAGACATTGTGTCTTAGCATCTCCTACAGTACTGTCCAAGACCACCCTTCTATCAGGGCTGTGTGTTGGCAAGAACCTGCCGATATGATACAGGTCACGATACAGGGGTCTGATTCAATATATCGCAAATATCGCGATACTGCAAGCAAGACGATATTTCGTGATTTTTAACAGATTTGAAATGAAATTTTAAGAAAATGGTCATAGTTCAAAAACACATCATCAAAAACAAAAGCTGACTTCTTATCCAATCAGAACAGTGATATCTAAAGAGGTCGGAGGGTCAAACACAACACAAAATGAGCCACGGTCTAATACCAATAAAATAAATACCAACTTCTATATCAATCTATATAATTTCTAGTCAGAACACACATCAAGTATGTCCCTAATATTTTGGACAAAACTATTGGGACACCTCCTTACCCACCGTTTCTTCTGAAGTCAAATCTGCCTTTGTTGGAGTAACCTCTACTCTCTACTGTCCAGGGAAGAAGGTGAGGTCAGGATGCTGAATGATCACCACCCCATCTCATCATCTCCACCTCCCCAACTCATCCCAGAAGTACTGGATGGAGCTCCACCATCATCCATCATTTCAGAGAACACAGTTCTTCCACTGCTCCACAGCTCCTCAATGCTGGGGGGCTTTATACCCCTCTAGCCCACGCCTGGCATTATTAAGCAGCATGGTGTCAATAGGGTCATGATGTTCATCTGCTCCAGAGAGTCCTATTCTATTGGCAGCACTTCTCTACAGGGACTAGACAAGCCGTGTGTGTGGGTGTGTGCATCCTGACCTCACCTTCTTCCCTGGACAGACGGTTACTCCAACAAAGGCAGATTTGACTTCAGAAGAAACGGTGGGTAAGGAGGTGTCCCAATAGTTTCGTCCAAAATATTAGGGACATACTTGATGTGTGTTCTGACTGGAAATGATATAAATAGATCTAGAAGTTAGTATTTTTATTGGTATCAGACCGTGGCTCGTTTCGTGTTGTGTTTGACCCTCCGACCTCTTTAGATATCACTGTTCTGATTGGATAAGAAGTCAGCTTTTGGTTTTGATGATGTGTTTTTGAACTATGACCGTTTTCTTAAAATTTAATTTCAAATCTGTTAAAAACCATGAAATCGTCTTGCTTGCAGTATCGCGAGATTTGCGATATATTGAATCGTACCCCCTGTATCGTATCGGCAGGTTCACGTCTGTGTCAGGAATGGGTGCAACCTATAATAGTTGAATGAATTTATTAGAAGGGGTGTCCACAAACATTTGCCTTTAACTTCACCTTTATTACACTGCCCATTCTGTCCAGGAGACTCACTTTCAGCGTTCCCGCAGATATATGAAGGTGAATTGTTCCTCACCTCCAAAGTTCAGTCTTAGAAAGAACAGTCAGACCTGTTCTGCTTTCAGTGATATTAAGGTCTGGACTAAGATCTGACTGGGAAAAACCGACACTGAAGAACACTGAACTCATTGCCATGTTCATGAAACCAGTTTGAGAACTGGTGGATAGTCTGTGGCCTTCAATCGATGACTGACCGGCGACTGACACAAGGCAGGTTGGGTCCATGGATTCATGCTGTTGGTGCCAAATTCTGACTCGACCATCCAGGCTACAAAATTCTTCCAGTATTAATAAGCCTGTGCCCACTGCAGCCTCAGCTTTCTGGTTTCGTGGTCTTCCTCAGGGCTGGACGTATTGTTGTCCATTCTGATGAGCTTTTCTGCTCACCACAGCTGTACAGAGCGGATATCTGTAGCTTGAGTTACTGTAGCCTTTCTGTCAGCTCCAACCAGTCTGACCATTCTCTGCTGACCTCTCATGTGTTTTCTTTATTACTCCATTACTCCATTCTGTAGTGCTGAAAATCTCGATGATCAGCAGTTCTAGAAATACTCGAACCGCCCTGCCACCCTCAAAATTAGGGATGCACCAATCTCATACTAGGATCTGATATCATTCCTGATGCTAACAAAATTTGCTGGATCGGGTATCGATTAATTAGTCTGATTTACGGACCCCGATTCTCGCACCGCCGGTATTCTAGGCTTCATAACCCAGCATCAAAGTAACCTACAGACATCAAACACAGATCACAGCAAACAGCACGACTCCCCCTATCTGACCAGCACGGTCCCCTCGACCCGTCATCAGCTATCAGCGAGTAATCCAGCTCGTCTTCCATATAAGGAGAACTGAGAAGGGAGGGGCTGCTCGCTCCTCTTTAGTCTCATAGACCTTAAATTTCAGAATAAAAGACCAGGTAGCCAGTAGACCAGTCCAGACAGCTCGCTGGTCAGAGATCCAGCACAGTTATTAATTTTAGTGACCAATAAGCAGAAACTGGGTTCATTTATATCGGTGTTATAGTTTGTTCTATAAAGTTTTATAAAGTAATGATTAGGTCAATCCTGATGCCTTAAGTCTCTCCCAGACGGTCAGGAATATAATTTATTAATTCATTAATTAATGGTATCGGATCGGTATTGGGTATCGATCGATACTTAAAGCTCATGTATCGGTATCAGTATTGAAAGAGAAAACGATGGATTGGTGCATCCTTACTCAAAATCACAGAGATCACATTTGATGGCTGGTGACTGGTACCTGAACCGGACTGACCGTATCGACATGACCTTATGCTCTGCACTGCACTGCTGGCACACGATTGGCTAATCAGATAACTGCATAAATGAGTAG
This sequence comes from Salminus brasiliensis, assembly GCF_030463535.1. Taxonomy (NCBI): domain Eukaryota; kingdom Metazoa; phylum Chordata; class Actinopteri; order Characiformes; family Bryconidae; genus Salminus; species Salminus brasiliensis. Next base: position 4,399,024 of record NC_132899.1, on the reverse strand, counting down.
GTGTACAGGTTGCTAATAAACGTGTTTGGTTAGTGCACACACACACACACACACACACACACACACACACACACAGTGACAGAAATACCTCCAACGACAGCCACAGGGCAGAACTGGGACTCTATCTGTAACACATTCATATAGGGAAAAAAGATCAATGAAATTCTGGCACAGTCTCAAGCAGGCGACCCAAATTCAATAAAACACAAAGCTCTTCCAGCCAAGCATCTCCACACACAGGCTCATTCAATCTGTGTCTCACTGGCAGGCAATCAGAGAACAGAACCACCAACCCAAACTCCTATTAACCTAATGAACAGAATTCCAAACACGAATACAATCAAACTGGGGATCCAACTAAGCTATTGACCTTGGTAGAGAAGATGTCTAAGGGAGCACAGGAGCAGGAGGTAGTTCTCCAGCTTTTAGGGGCTGTTCAGCTCTTGTAGTTGGGTTCTCTTGTTCCGGACCGAGCAGGAAAGTGATGTACAGTTAGATTTTAGGCCTAAGGGAATAAGGTGATGTATGATGCATGTTTGACAGATGGCTGCAAGTAGAGATCTGCACAAGGTGGGTGTGTCTGCAGGCCCTGTATGATCCACGTAATGACTAGTGGGAAATATTAATAATAAAAAAAACCTAAGCTGTAACAGCCAGCAGAGAGGACGCGAGTCTCCCAGATAAGCTGTAACAGCCAGCAGAGAGGACGCGAGTCTCCCAGATAAGCTGTAACAGCCAGCAGAGAGGACGCGAGTCTCCCAGATAAGCTGTAACAGCCAGCAGAGAGGACGCTAGTCTCCCAGCTAAGCTGTAACAGCCAGTATAGAGGACGCGAGTCTCCCAGATAAGCTGTAACAGCCAGCAGAGAGGACGCTAGTCTCCCAGCTAAGCTGTAACAGCCAGTAGACAGGACGCTAGCCTCCCAGCTAAGCACTAACAGCAAGTAGAGAGGACGCTAGCCTCCCAGCTAAGCAGTAACAGCCAAAAGAGGGGACGCTAGCCTCCCAGCTAAGCACTAACAGCCAGTAGAGAGGACGCTAGCCACCCAGCTAAGCTGTAACAGCCAGTATAGAGGACGCTAGTCTCCCAGCTAAGCTGTAACAGCCAGTATAGAGGACGCTAGTCTCCCAGCTAAGCACTAACAGCCAGTATAGAGGACGCTAGCCTCCCAGCTAAGCACTAACAGCCAGTATAGAGGACGCTAGTCTCCCAGCTAAGCACTAACAGCCAGCAGAGAGGACGCTAGCCACCCAGCTAAGCAGTAACAGCCAATAAAGGGGACGCTAGCCTCCCAGCTAAGCAGTAACAGCCAGAAGAGAGGACGCTAGTCTCCCAGATAAGCTGTAACACTTGTTTGTTTGTCGCACTTGTGTTCTGTATGCACTGTCTATGTTGCACCATGGTCCTGGAGGAACATTGTTTCGTTTCACTGTGTACTCTGTATGTAGTTGAAATGACAATAAACTCACTTGACTTGACTTGACTAACAGCCAATAAAGGGGACGCTAGCCACCCAGCTAAGCAGTAATAGCCAGTAGAGAGGACGCTAACCACCCAGCTAATGAGTAACGGCCAACAGAGAGGACAGTAGCCTCCCAGATAAGCAGTAACTGCCAGCAGAGAGGACAGTAGCCTCCCAGATAAGCTGTAACAGCCAGCAGAGAGGACGCTAGTCTCCCAGCTAAGCTGTAACAGCCAGCATAGAGGACGCTAGCCTCCCAGCTAAGCAGTAACAGCCAGCAGAGAGGACGCTAGTCTCCCAGCTAAGCAGTAACAGCCAGTAGAGAGGACGCTAGTCTCCCAGCTAAGCTGTAACAGCCAGTATAGAGGACGCGAGTCTCCCAGATAAGCAGTAACAGCCAGCAGAGAGGACGCTAGTCTCCCAGCTAAGCTGTAACAGCCAGTATAGAGGACGCGAGTCTCCCAGATAAGCAGTAACAGCCAGCAGAGAGGACGCTAGTCTCCCAGCTAAGCTGTAACAGCCAGCAGAGAGGACGCTAGTCTCCCAGATAAGCTGTAACAGCCAGCAGAGAGGACGCTAGTCTCCCAGATAAGCTGCAACAGCCAGTAGAGAGGACGCTAGCCTCCCAGCTAAGCAGTAACAGCCAGTAGAGAGGACGCTAGCCACCCAGCTAAGCAGTAACAGCCAATAAAGGGGACGCTAGTCCCCCAGATAAGCTGTAACAGCCAGTATAGAGGACGCGAGTCTCCCAGCTAAGCTGTAACAGCCAGCAGAGAGGACGCTAGTCCCCCAGATAAGCTGTAACAGCCAGTAGAGAGGACGCTAGTCTCCCAGCTAAGCTGTAACTGCCAGCAGAGAGGACGCTAGTCTCCCAGCTAAGCTGTAACTGCCAGCAGAGAGGACGCGAGTCTCCCAGATAAGCTGTAACAGCCAGCAGAGAGGACGCTAGTCCCCCAGATAAGCTGTAACAGCCAGTATAGAGGACGCGAGTCTCCCAGCTAAGCTGTAACTGCCAGCAGAGAGGACGCGAGTCTCCCAGATAAGCTGTAACTGCCAGCAGAGAGGACGCGAGTCTCCCAGATAAGCTGTAACAGCCAGCAGAGAGGACGCTAGTCCCCCAGATAAGCTGTAACAGCCAGTATAGAGGACGCGAGTCTCCCAGCTAAGCTGTAACAGCCAGCAGAGAGGACGCTAGTCCCCCAGATAAGCTGTAACAGCCAGTAGAGAGGACGCTAGTCTCCCAGCTAAGCAGTAACATCCAGCAGAGAGGACGCTAGTCTTCCAGCTAAGCAGTAACAGCCAGTTCAGAGGACGCGAGTCTCCCAGCTAAGCTGTAACAGCCAGTTCAGAGGACGCTAGCCTCTTTAATGTAGCTGAATGCATTCAATAGAAGGGGTGTCCACAAACATTTGGACATATAGTGCAGGGTAACGTTTTGGTCTTTAGTGTTTACACTCTTTACCTTTAATAGCCTGTCCATTCTGTCCAGGAGGCTCCCTTTCAGTGGTCCTGCAGAAATCTGAAGGCCCACGTTCCCTCAAAAGTCAGAACTTTGGGTGATATCAAGGTCCGGACTCACGGCCTGGACTCATTTCAGTGTTTTGAGAAACCTCCTGCAGATGCTTCATGGTCTATTGGATTCAGTTCAGGACTGAACTCATTGAACCCGTGTTCACGAGGCTTCTGCTTTGCGACATGGTGCATCGTCCTGTCGATGATCCCTTAGAAGATGGTAAACTGTGGCTATGAAAGGATGCACGTGGGCACGTGGTCAGCAATACTGCGTGTTAACAGCTCAAAATGTGCCAAGAAAGCATTCCACCACCTCCACAAGCCTGGGTGTCCACAAACTTTTGGACAAAGTGTACATAAGGGATGTTGCTGCGGCACTTCTCGCTTCATAGTCCTGATAGATGAACACCACATGCCTGTTTTCCCCCGTGAACCTTCCTGTCTGTACAATCCCCTCATCTCTCCATCTCTCCAAATCCCCCCCCCCCCATCCCCAAAAACATGTCTCCTGCGGCCCCCCTCCCTTTATCACCAGTAACATACTGGCTCATCCAGCCTACCCTATATTCCCCCACATCATCTCCCTCATATATAATGCATGATATGCAAAGTGTAATACCACCAGCTTGCGTGCATTAAACAGCAGTGCTGCGATAAGCTCCAAGTTATTGCAATGTGTTCTGCAGCAGAAAGTGGACTGGACTTTCTGCTGCAGCGCAGTGTGTGTATATGTATATGTGTGTGTGTGTGTGTGTGTGTGTGTGTGATCGAGCTAGAGAGAGAGAGAGGGAGAGAGAGAGGAGGAGGCTATTTTAAGACAGGTGGTAGGAGGACTGTAAGCACACCTTTACTCTGCTGGATGCAAGAAGGCCCCTTTAAAGAGTGTACTGATGTGCGCTTTCGCATGTTTACGTGTGGGTGTGTGTGTGTGTGTGTGCGCATGTGTGTGTGTGTGTTTGTGTGCGTGGTGTGTGAGACTGCGAATTCAGATCAGCGAACGGAGAAGGGCTGCTGCTGCTGCTGCTGCTATTGCCGCTGCTCCTGCGGAGCGGTAGCCATGGAGGCGTAACCATGGCAACAGTGCTAAGAAAGCCAGGGATTTTAATTGGTGACTGCGATGGCAAAGCAAGAATAGAAATCTTTGACACAGTAACGCCCTTACGGCGTCGTCCAGGCAGACGTCATCAATACACCCCCCCCCCCCCCCCAACACACACACACAGTTATTGCCATTACCGCTGCCATTATACGTCGTTCCCGCCTTCTGATGGCTTTCATCATCAAACATTCTACAGCCTCATTGTGAGATCAAAAAGCCTCAGCGCTTTTATCCTCCCACCTCGATTATGACATCACAATGCTGTGCACTGCCCCTACTGTATACCTGTAGCCACTATACTACAGTGCTAGACTACAGGCCCAAAGGTTTGTAGACACCTGCTGATGGCTGAAGGCTTCACACCAGCTGTGAGGATCTCACTGCATTCAGCCACGAGAGCATCAGTGAGGTCAAGTACTGATGTATGATGGATGATTAAGGGTATCTTAACGGTATTGGATGGAGCTCCATCACGGCTCCACCGTCCAATGCTGGTGGGCTTTATGGGGTGTCCGGATACTTTTGGACATAAAGGGGGCCACACAATTAGACGAATCGGCACCCACTGTCTAAATGGACGGGTGGTAATCCTACGAATTATTTTAATTTGATGAATTATATAAATAAATGCAAGACAGACCCAGACAGGTTCAGTGCTTCACACAATCGGCCTTACAGTGCCGCCCCCTTTGATCCACTGTCTCATTGTGACATCACAAAGCACAGCTTTTATCCTCCCATTATGACCTCACAATGGAGGAACGAACCCGTGAGCCGCGTGCATTGCCCCTTACTGTAGGCATGGAGGGATTGCCTCCGTGATGAGATAACCACGCCAATTTTTCACACTCCACAAATCCTCAGCGATCGTTTTTTGTGTAGTCAAGGAAATCTAACAGGATCCATTGGCCTCTGTTATGATGAGCATGTGGAGCAGGAGGAAACACAGAGAGACTCACATTGTCCACTGAAGCTTCTCGTTCTTGATGGAGTTGTACAGGGCCTGCAGAGAGAGACACACAGACACACACACAACCAGTAATTAGCCACAAATACCCACAAGAGTATCTGCAAGAGATATCTCCATCACGACCGATAGCTCATATCCTCCGTCACTGTATGACAATAATGGCACAGAAACAGATACTGAGAGGATGATTTGTCTCCTCCACCCAAATCCCACCCATACAAAGCACCATCATTCAGGGTATTGAACCACAAATAACCACGCAGTCAGTACCAATTATCACAGTACTGAGTCAATGCAGCAACAAGGCCTTGTTCAGGGTTGGCACCTGACAACAAAAGCTTCAGAATGACAGAAGTTACCCCACCCACTACAAGGATTACGGCTTTCTGCTGAAATGGGATAGATTTTTTTTTTTTTGGGGGGGGGGGACCAGCTTATTCTAATTATACCTACATTTCTCATTATACCATCTGTCCAAAGCACCCTGTTCCAGAAGTCCTGCTTATGGTCTACGTATTCCCTAAAGGCAGCAAAGGTCTCCTCCTTCTTTCAAACCTCCAATGAAAATCAAGCTGGTTTGATCTACCTGCTAACGTGATTTTAGGATTGTTGGAGACTTCTTCACTCATCTTAAGGTTCTGCTTTGCTCTTGGGCTGAACTTGGACTAGAACGTCCTGACTTGGCCACGTTGGTCAGTTGTTCCACTTGTAGTCGATTTAGTGGACAGTGGGACGGCTGATTTTTAACTGTTCCGAGACTCCTCTGCATCTCCACCCTTCTTTCTGAAGGCATCAGAGAGCTCTCTGGATCTGACCATGATGGTGATCATCTTCACCCCTCACTTCAAACATCAAGACTAAACGTCATAGGTTTAAATAAGACTCCAGACTCCTCCAGAAGAATCCTCTCCAACCATGTTCTGATCATCTGCAGCTGATTCTGATTCCACACATTTGAAGCACTGTTAAAAATCGAAATTCCTAGAGGAACTTTAAGGGGTTTGTCAATTTGTTGCTTTGAGGAACCTTCAATGACCCCTTTTCCTGAAGGTTCCTCAAAGCACCTTAAGAGACTCCTCCATAATTTCAAATTGAAGAACCTCCAAATGTTCCTCAAGGAACTTATTCTTTTATATGGGGCCTAAAATTGTGAAGGCCTTCTTAGTGCATTTCAGCTCTGACTCGTTGAGGCTTGGGTTCCACAAGAGCTCTAAAGGCCAGAATCAACCTTCTCAGCAGTGCCCACGCCCCTGCTGCCTGTTGGTTTGTAGGTTGTCCTTGCTTGGAGCACGTTTGGTAGGTTCTGACCACTGCATACCGAAAACACTCCTCAAGATCTGCCTGATGTGTTGGAGATGCTCTGACACAGTTGTCTAGAACATCACGGTTTGGTTCTCGTCAAAGTGTCTTGCCCATTTCTCCTGCTTGCACAGATCATCTTCAAGAACTGACTGTTCACTTGCTGCCTAATTTACTGTAGCCTGTAGCAGTGGTTTTAATGTTATGGCTGACTGTTGTATCTTGACTCTGAGATAAAAAAAAAAAAATGATATACATATAAAAAATAAAGGATTTTAGGGGTCCCTGGACCACACTTAGAGAGCCATGGAGATAAAGGAAGTAGTTCACCAACATCTGCTGAACATCATTACCAGGCAAGCCTTTTGTTTTCAGCATTAGTGTCAGCTGTTAGGGCCTGGAGTGACAGCTGGATTTTGACAGCTGTTGACAAGATGACAACGGTTATAATCGGTGAGATGTTCCGCATTCAGAGTTGGGAATGTGAGAAAATGGGGCCGTTTTACAGCTTAACGGAAACTGCATAATGTGCCTGCCCCGGAATTAACCCTTTAAAGCCTGAGCCATCCAATAATTGCATCATTTACATCATTTAAACTTTGGATATTTCAACATCATTTAAAACCGAATTTAAAACCGTTAATTTGACTCTGATCAATTACAAAAACATATCTAATATAATTATTATCATTATTATAATGCTTATATTACTTATTCCATATCATATTTGACACACCTGCAATGTATTGCTCACAACTTTAAACCCTTATACTCTGAACTGCCTCTAAAATATTACTGGGGTAATAATACTGGGCTTAGAAATCTGTATGTACTTTTCTGGTGCATGCAGTGCACTGATAATTCACCAGGGGACAGAAAGCATGCATCTGATTTTATATTGTTTAATTTATACTATAATCTGGTTTTATATTTAATAATGAACTATTTTATTATCATATGATGTTGCAGAGGTCTCATACATGATGACACTTGGTTATAAGGGGATATGAGCTGCCCCTGTATATTGACATCATTAAGATCCACTGTGAGCCTCCAGTAAGTTACAGGATGCTCCTGTTTATGCTAAATGGTTGTGAGCATGCTTGCAGTGTGAATATCAATGACGAACAGTCCTATCATACACTACATGTCCAAATGTTTGTGGACATTTGGTGCAAATCCACACACACAGCTTGCCAAGTTAGGGAGTTGGGGATGAGGTGGGTTGGGAATCATTGGTGAACATCCTGATCTTACTGACGCTCTTGTTGCTGAATGCAATCAAAGCCTCACAGCAATGCTTTAAAGCATTTCTTTCTTGGACAGTATAGACAGTATAAACTCCCTCCAACGAACGTCTTTTAAATAATAATCTTTTAAAGCAATGAATGAGCAGGTGTCCCAATACTTTTGTCCATTTTGTGTATGAGCGATCACCAGGAGAAACCAGCAGGCCTTTCCCTCCGGACCAAACGAATCACGCTCACAAACAAACGTTAATATCTGCGGCATTCAGAGCCTCCGAGCCAAACAAAGCCTATAAATGATCTACTAGTGAATGTCACTTCGATATTAACACCCCTCCATCACCCTCCCACACGCCACAAACGCACACACGGTCCAAAACAGCACAGACCATAATAAACGAAGAATGTTATGGTGGCGATCTTCTATGTCAGAGCGTTTGGTTGTAAGAAAATGTTCCTTAAATACGTAAAAAAAACAAAACAAAAAAAAACTAAACATGACCCCAAACAGGAGGAAAATGGTGAGACAAAGATAAAGACTCGACAAAGACAAAAGGCAGAAATATCAAACAGGTGATCCAGGTAAAGACGAGGTAAAGAGAAGGTGAACAAGCAGCAAACATGAAGGGATTTGTGATATTTTGGTGGCAAATTCATTACTTTTTTATTAAATAATAGCTAATATAGAAAAAGCATGTGACTGAGATGTAGTTTTCAACCACCACAAACATGTAGGAGTTTGGAAAAATATAATATTCAGTCCAATATTTCAGATATTATATAATCGTACCTCATTTTAGCTTGTACACTCTCTATAACCACTAACTATGGTAATTCATATTCTTTCTATTATTCAGCTAACAGAAATGGACAACCCCTCCACTGGACTGGGGATTAAAACCCGACCCAGGTGGTGTAACACCTCTGCTACACCAACAAGACTGCTTGATTCTGCTAAATGAGCATTAAATATTTACATTAAATAATGTGATCATCTAATATTTAATTAAAACAGTAATTTCCTAATATACTATAATAATAATGGCCTTTAGACAACCAAGTAGCGGAACATCGGTCTAAGAGGACTCTCTGGAGCAGATAAATAAACATGACCCTATTGGCACCATGCTGCCTAATGCCAGGCGTGGGCTAGAGGGGTATAAAGCCCCCCAGCAGCACTGAGCTGTGGAGGAAGTGTGTTCTCTGGAATGATGGTGGTGGAGCTCCATCCGGTACTTAGAATTAACTGAGAATTGATGTTACTGGTGTGGGTAGTAGACAGGTTACTTACCTAATTAATGTTTCTTTGACTGACTGCATAGAAGAACCACTTTTGGTTCTCTAAAGAACCCGTTTTCTTTTATGAACTTGGAGCTTTCTAGAATCAAAAGTGGTTCTTATATGAAATTACCCAAAGAAACATGTAGTATTTTAACCTGAAAGCAGCAGCTTCAGCATCATGCTGACGCTCCTCCACTGACTGCTTTCAGCTTGTCCAGAAATGCAGGTGAAATGCGTGTCCTTAATGGCTGGCTCAAAGCATGATTTACACCTACCGTCTGTAGGGGGAGCCCAGGAGCAAGAAGTAGTGCCAACTATAACCATTTGTAGCACCTTAATGATTAAAACAGCAGGCTCCCCCTACAGGTGGGGAGTGTAACTCACTTTTACTCCACCGCAGTAAATACAAAGAGCACCCCCTCATGGACAGACGGCTGTACAGATGCATTTCTGGACCTGGATCTGAAGGTGGAGCAGCATGTGGGCTGAGGCGGTAGAGTAACACTACAGGATTTTACACTAATATGACTCTATGGGTTCTGCAGCGTTACACAGCAGCAGTTCTGGAGAGAGGTTCTCCACCTGCAGCTCCACCACCAGAGCTCCATAGTGCAGTAGCAGCAGCAGCAGCGTTCCGGCCTGCAGTGGGGAATGACGGAGAATGATAGAGTTGGGGAGGTTCTGAAGCTGCTATTTTAAGGCTAAAGGCCTACATGATGTTCCTAAAAGCACCCGTCTTTTACAGTGTGGGTGTGCTCTGGAGTGGGGAGTGATGCAATGAGGTGAAACAGGTAAACAGCTCATACAAGTAAGGCAGAAAAGCCGGCGTACCCTCTTCCTCTTGCGAAACTGTGGATGTTTCTGGCCGTCCTGAGCCTTGCCCAGCAGGTCGGGGAACACCAGCGGTTTGAGGGAGCGCGAGCGGGGCGTGCGGGGGTAGCGGAAAGGGTCCATCATACGGAAATCTCGCCCGTATCGCACGGAACACAGCGAGCGAGAGCGTAGGCGGCCAGCAGAGTGGAGACTGTTCACGCCAATCATGATGACCGAGACCCTGAGGCTTCACCACACCAACGTCCAGTCAGTATTAGGGCCGAAATTTTCAGATCTTTACTCAGGGCAGAAAACTCCCAACTAATGGGCCCTCAGAGGACCAGGTATGGACCGAAGTGATGTTCTCAGAAAGATGGGAATTAGTAACTGACCAGTTCCTGTCCAGTGTTTTATGGAAAGTTGCTGATGTCAGGGTTTGTAATCCAGCTTTTTAGCGCAGGGCTCCATTCATAGTTCCATTACTGTGCTACCTTAATTGTCCATCTCCAACTTTGAGACTAAACAAGGTCTGAGCAAGTTCGTCAACAAAAAGCCAGAAACCCAAAGGAGCCATGTGTCTGAATTCACCAAAAAAAAAAAAACCCTGCAGGTTTCACAGCTTAAGTCTGAGGAGGTCCATGAAGATCACACCTGTAGAATGTCCAACCAAAGGAGCCACCAACCAACCAACCTTCCTACATTCAAAACAGGTGACTGGTGATCCAACAGGAGGCAAAAGGCTCACATGCGCACACATCCACGCGCTCACACACTCTCACAGATGGCAAGGGATGCTTGCAGAAGTGCGAAAGGACAGCCAGAATCCAACAGATGGATGAAACGGGCGGAAACCGAGAGATGACAGAACAGAAGAAGTGAGCACACACCCACTCATACATACATGAAAACACACACCAACCGAGCTGGATGGGAGCGCAAGGGGTCTTCCTTTCAACCTGCAAGAGGGTCCAGATCCCTCCAAAAATTAAACACAAAAAAAATGTAATAATAATAAAAAAAAATAAATAGTCAGTTGAGAAGGAATCAAATTCACGCGCTAAGCTGGAATATCGCTCTCTGGAATATCGAAGAGGAACGAGACTCCATCTCTCCTGTTGCTCGCCTGTCGCTCCCACTCCTCCTCCACCTCCTCCTTCAGCTCCTCCAGCGCAGAAGAAGCGAGCAGAACTCCAGCTTCACAGGACATGCGTCATTCTTATCCTAATCCATCCATCCATCCATCTCCTCTTTTCTTTTTCTTTCCTCGCAGGGACGTCGACCCCCTCCAGCTTCAGAGGAAAGCTTCTTCATAATCCCTCCCCATGCTGCTGCACTGGAACTGTGGCGGGAGCTGCTCGGTTCGGGCCCCCCGGATCTTGCGGTCCTTTACCCGCTCTCTCGGTTTCGCTCCTCTCGCTGTAGCTGATGGAAAGCGGCTGAGTCTCAGAGAGACCTGATTGAGGCTGTGAGCTTCTTTCTTTCCTCCCTCCCTCCCTCTCTCTCTCCCTTTACCTCCCTCTCTCACTCTCAATGCATATCTCCCTCCCTCTGCGCTCGGCTACCGAACAGCCAATCGCGGCCGTCCAACTGGTCCACATATACACAGAGAGAGAGAGAGAGAGAGAGAGAGAGAGAGAGAGAGAGAGAGAGAGAGAGAGAGCACACACACACACACACACACCGAAAGCTGATTAACATTCTGCACTTGTCCTTTCTGTGAGGTGTGAGAGAGAGAGAGAGAGAGAGAGAGAGAGAGAGAGAGAGAGATGAACGCAGAACAATCAGCACATGTGGGAATGTGTGAAATGCAGGGCACATTTTACAGTAGGAAACTGCAGCGTATTTCAATTAGAACGCAGAGAGACTACAGTGCTACTCCTTTGTCTCTTGCTGCCATTAGATCAGTAGAATTGAGAGCGCAACGCTTCACGCTTCCAAATTCACAGTTTTATGAAGCCTGCCTGTTTAATCCACAAAGCATCTCACTCTTAGAGCACACACAAACACACGGTCTAATAATTAGCTCTGCTTATAATTTGCTACATTATTTGCATATATGCTGCACCTGCATCTAATGTATAATAATAATAATAATAATATTATTATTAATAATAGCTTAAAGTTAATAGTCTAAGAGTGTTGAGTAGAGAGAGCGCCATCTACCCACCCGGAGAGAGCACGGCCAATTGTGCTCTCTAGGACTCCGGCTACTGATGGCAAAGTGGCACGGCTTGGGATTTAAGCCTGCGACATCTCCGAGCCTGCTGAGTCACTCCAAACCCCCCCAAATTACATTTCTATTAATGCTATTTTATAAATAACGCTTAAAGACATTTCTTCAGTTGTTTGTGTTCGGTTAGATTCCCTCCATTTTTCAGTAGAAATGAAATGTTGGGGTTCTTAACCTTTTTCACCGCAAGAAAATTTATTAACTCTCCTTTTTCTCCAAGTTTGGTTCTGCCAATACGCCCACCTGTTCATAACGCCCACCTGTTCATAACGCCCACCTGTTCATAACGCCCACCTGTTCATAACTCCCCCTTGCACTAGCAATGCTCCCGACACCAGGAGGGTAATGACCTAACACACGTCGCCCTCCTGATACATGTGAAACCAAGCCGACGCCTCTCCTTCTTCAAACTGCCACTGATGTGGCATCGCTGGGCAGCCGACGCGCTCTGAGGAAAGCACCGGGTCCCTAGCTTCGCCGCACCAGCTAACAGGCGCCTGTGCCAGCCAACATCGCTTAAGAGTGTTGAGTAGAGAGAGCGCCATCTACCCACCCGGAGAGAGCACGGCCAATTGTGCTCTCTAGGACTCCGGCTGCTGATGGCAAAGTGGCACGGCTTGGGATTCAAGCCTGCGACATCTCCGAGCCTGCTGAGTCACTCCAAACCCCCCCAAATTACATTTCTATTAATGCTATTTTATAAATAACGCTTAAAGACATTTCTTCAGTTGTTTGTGTTCGGGTAGATTCCCTCCATTTTTCAGTAGTAATAAATGTTGGGGTTCTTAACCTTTTTCACCACAAGAAAATGTATTAACTCCCCTTTTCTCCAAGTTTGGTTCTGCCAATACGCCCACCTGTTCATAACGCCCACCTGTTCATAACTCCCCCTTGCACTAGCAATGCTCCCGACACCAGGAGGGTAAGGACCTAACAAAGGTCTCCCTCCCCAGCCGCCGCCTCTTCTTCTTCAAACTGCCGCTGGGCATCGCTGGGCAGCCGACGCCCTCGGAGGAAAGCACCGGGTCCCCAGCTTCGCCGCACCAGCTAACAGGCGTCTGAGCCAGCCAACATCGCTTAAGAGTGTTGAGCAGAGAGAGCGCCATCTACCCACCCGGAGAGAGCATGGCCAAGTGTGCTCTCTAGGACTCCGGCTGCTGATGGCAAAGCGGCATGGCTCGGGATTCAAGCTTGCGACCCCTGAGCCATAGTGGTAGTGCATCTGGCTGCTGAGGGACTCTAAAAATGTGATTTCTATTAATAATATTTTAATAAATGATGTTTAAAGACAATTCTTAATTTTTTTATAATATTTTTGTAAACAGTTTTAATCCAAATTTGATGCTGCCAATAAACCCACCTGTTTATAACTCCCCCTAGCTCTAGCAATGTTTCCAACACTAGCAAGGTAAGGACCCAACACGTCTCCTCCGATACATGCAAAGCCAGCCACCAACTTTTCCAACTGCTGCTGAAATGGCATCGTCAGCTCAATGCCCAGGGGGCTTTATACCCTGCTGGCCAAAAGGTTCCTGTTGATTTGCTCCAGAGAGTCCTATTCTATTGGCAGTGGACTAGACAAGCTGTGTCAGCAATGGGTGCAATGAATGTCCACAAATATTTGGACACGCAGGTTTTAATGAACAGCAGCCATGCTCATTCAATCAGCTCCAGCACTGCTAGGGCCTGATGTCTCTCCACGGTCTTCTCAGTGTGTGCCTCCCAACATGACAGCGTCCTTCAGGATGCAATTACCATTTACACAATTACTGCTGTCGTGGCAACGGCACCCACTCTCCGAGACAGGCCGAACATTCCCAGCGCAGCTCCCGTTCTTACGTCACTCATGCAAAGAAGGCCTTCATCTGCAGCGATGCTCGGGTGTACCGGGTTCATGTACTGTGAGCTGGCTCGCCTCAGCAGCAGAAATGCGTTTGGGAAGAGTAGGAGGGAAGAAAGTAATAGCTGGTGTTGCAAGGGAGAGAGTGATAGCTGGAGGGAATACAGAGCGAGCGAGCGAGAGAGAGAGAGAGAGAGAGGGCGAGATAGAGCCCGGCTCTATCTATACTACAATAACAACGGACAAACTCGCTGCTTCACGACCTTCTGTGTCTACTATTCAAACAGTACTGACTTCAACACCCTGGACAGCGCCACAGAATTAACGATGTATCCACATCAATTAGCCAGAACAATAAAACCACCCGCCTAATATTGTGTAGCTAAGCCTCTTGCCAGCAAAACAACCCTGAGCCATCGAGGCCCGGACTCCACAAGACCTCTGAAGGTGTTCTGTGGTACCTGGAACCTGGACACCTAGATGTTAGCAGTAGACGTTGTGAGGTGGGGCCTCTATGAGCATCAATGAACCTTTTCAATAAACCGTTTATCGGTTGTCCTTCCTTGGAGCACCTGCCTGATGTTTTGGAGATGTTCTGACCCGGTCAACTAGCTTTTGGGTCGGGTCTCGTCTTGACTATCCACCCTTGACAGGTGCCATTGCAACCTATGCTGATTGGTAGGTAAGTAGTGTCCAGTCAGGACTGCTTTCTGAATGTGGCACAATACAGGTCAATCCTGTATCAAAGGTAAAGTAACAATGGGGTGGTCCGAGTGGTCCAGCAAAATAAGGCACTATGATCAGAGGATCGCTGGTTCGAATCCTGGTCATGCTGGGGCCCTAAGAGAGCACAATTGTTATTTATTATTAATTATTTTATATTAATCTAAATAAATTTTATATTATTTTATATTAATTATTATTTAAAAAAAGTAACAATTACTTTACTCTTTTACTTTAAAAGTAAAAATGATTATTAAAAAAAGTAACAATAAACATCTATGAAAATACAGCTCTGGAAAAAATGAAGCGTCCACTTAATTTGTTCTCATAAATTTGCATTTCTTGGATTTTCTTCCAGGAATTTCATCAAACAGAGCTGAGTTTGCTGTTGGGACTTTATGCCGTTCATAGTCTGCAGATTCAGCAATGTGAAAGACTAGTGGAGAGCCGGCCGAGACATGAGAGCTGTGATTGGCCGTCGGGGTTATTATTTCACCATAGCGATTTCTGAATGCTCTCAAAGTTCAGATATTATTACTGTGTTTAAATCTGAATAATAACTTCTTTACATTATAATTATTATCATTTTAATTAAGCAGCTGTTTTGAGCAGTTGTCATTTCTGCAATAAATAAATAAATGCTCTAAATAATATTATTTTATTTGGAATTTAGAAAAAATGTAGTCCATGGTTTATTAAATACAGTGCAAATGTTCATTTCTCTAAACACACTGCCTATACATAGTAAAAGCAGAGAAACTGAGAATATAGGGTGGTCTCTGGGTCTCTTATGTCTGCACTAATGAAGCAATGGAACCACCTGAGTAACCATAAGCACCTGCGAAGCCAACAGCCCCAAACATTATGGTGCCCTGAAATGAGGGGATCTGTATAAAAGAAACAGGTGAACATGAAAGGTATGGAATTAAGTAAATAGCCTTAAATTAAAGGCTGGAATGTGGACTTTAATCACGTCTGATTGGTCTGATTAAAAACGGAGGGAGGAAGGGAGGGGCATATCAAGGGGGTAAATCAATGGGGGTAGATTAGGGGTCTGGTTAGTGGAAGAAGCAGCTCGGGACCAACTGAACATATTTTTTTTATCATAATTTCAATTTAATTAAAATTTTATTTAGGATTATTATTGTACGGTCATATTTAATATCATCATTGTCACACAAAACCCTGGTATCTCCAAAAAAAGTCATTTTGGAGCATTTCTATTGGTCCAGCTCGAAAATAATGTGAAGAACAGCTGCCAGATTCACAATATGTCATAACCTGAAGAAACAGAGAGCAGAAATGGAGGTTTTTGAGTGACAGCAATGTTCTTTTACATCTGTCTGAGCTTGGAGATACAAGGTTTTTCCCTATTTTCTTCAAATTACACATTTAGTCTTTCCATTGCGGAACGTCCCCAGTACACTCATCAGTCTCTACAGTGTTGATCTGGTGGTCAATAACCAACTAACAAGCACAACCAGTGTGTTTATTTATTTCTTCAATTGACACATTGCGCACCCCCCACCCTCCTCCCCACTCCGGTCCGGCCCCTCATACGCTAAGTGGTAACTATGGCAATGATCTTGCCATCAATATATGAACAAAGTGAACAGCATTACTCAACATGACCTCCAGTAAGGACCCTCCAGTGGACCATAATGGCAGTTGTACCCAGTGACATCCTAAATAAAACATCCTCTTTACTGGAAAACAAATTCAGCGACTGAGTCTTAACGAAGCAAACCTCGTTAACATTCATTAGCATAAGGCCAGGCACGCTGCTGATTGATTTTCGAATGTGCCTGGGGG
Source organism: Salminus brasiliensis (assembly GCF_030463535.1). Taxonomy (NCBI): domain Eukaryota; kingdom Metazoa; phylum Chordata; class Actinopteri; order Characiformes; family Bryconidae; genus Salminus; species Salminus brasiliensis. The sequence continues at coordinate 4,382,736 of NC_132899.1, read as the reverse complement.
CCTAATGAAAGGAACCGAAATATGCCTGGCTTCCTATCTCTGACACAAAGGCAATAATGTAATAATGAAATCTAATGAAAAACAGCCTAATGGGGAGGTAATTCCCTCAGGAAAAAAAAAAACCCTTTGCTCCGAGAACGCAGAAAACAGCAGCGCAAAACACAACAGACAATTGACCGCTCACTCATTTATTCACTCAGATAATAAAGTAAATGGACACCACACAACATATACCTGCTGTACAAAGCAGTCTGGGTGCACCGGAGTATAAATCAGTATGCTGAGTGCGTGCATTTGTTAGGTATACATGCACATGTGTCTGTCTCTGGCAGTGTGTGTATTCTCATGCCTGTGTGAGAAATCACTGGTAATCTACCTTGAGAAGCTCTCTTGGGAAATCATGGCCGCTGTTCAGTCCCTCCAGGTTCCCAATGAACTGAGTGCAGGACATCCGCTTTCCTCCAATGTTCTGCCAAATCAAGACCGGAGACAGTTACTGAAGATACACTGTATGTCTAAAAAAAAAAAAAGTTTGTGGACACCCCTTCTAATGAATGAATGGTGCACCCATTATGGACAAAGAAAGATGTGCAAAGAAGTATTGCCAATAGAATAGGACTCTCTGGCATAGTTAACCATGAACCTAACGCCACCTAATGCCAGACGTGGCCTAGAGGGGTATAAAGCCCCCCAGCATTAAGCTTTGGAGCAGTGGAAGAACTGTGTTCTCTGGAATGATTGTGGTGGAGCTCCATCCAGTACTTATGGGATGAGTTGGGGATGAGATGGGGATGAAGTGGGGTGGTGGTGATCATCATCCAACATCCTGACCTCAATCATGCTCTTGTCACTGAATGCAATCAAATCCTCACAGCAATGCTCTTCCAGAATCTAGTAGACAGTCCTCTTTCCTGGACAGTAGAGACAGTCACTCAAAACAACAAAATCAGGATCAGCTCATTTTAATACCCTTGACTTCAGAAGAAACAATCAATGAGCAGGTGGGTGTCCCAATACACACTATGTACAAAAGTATTTGGACACCTGCTCATTCACTGTTTCTTCTGAAATCAAGGTTATTAAAAAACAAGCTTGTCGTTACTGTCCAGGGAAGACAAGTGAAGTGAAGTTCTGTGAGGATTTAATAAGGTCACCATGTTGGATGATGATGATGATGATGATGATTATGATGATCACCACCCCACCTCATCATCCCCAACTCCCTAACACCTCCCAAAAGTACTGGTTGGAGCTCCAACCATTATTCCAGAGAACACAGCTCATCCACTGCTCCACAACTCAACGATTGGGAGGCTTTATTCCCAATCCTTGGTTCGAATCTAATTTGCAAAAAGTGGACGGGATCTGGGAAGGCAGGGGTCATTAGAAGGGGTGTCCACAAACTTTTGGACAAACGGCGTATGAAGAACCTTTACAATCTCATGGCTCAAATATCACGGGATCATATCTTTTAGAGGTTTCAGAGATTTTCATCTTATGCCTTTATCCCTTCCTCCCTTACAATTCATACCCAACAGTATAAACCCATGAGCTCCCAATCATAGAGAACAGACGGAAGCCGATAAATAAAATCAATAAATCAATAAAATCAAGAAGCCCTTCTCTCCATAGAAGTGGGAAGCAAGCATGCATGTGTTGCTTTTCATGATATTGTCATGTCATTAGTAGGCAAGTGCAATGTGGGCTTAAAGGTGGTATTTCTAGAGAGGGGCTGTTTTATTGGGTGGATTGGAGCTGAGGATGCTCTCTGATCCACACAGACAGCGGCGAGCCATTTTAACAAATTGATTCCAGCACTTCACAGCACAGGAACTCAGCAGGGAATGCTCCACATGACTGAGTGTGTGTGTGAGAGAGTGTGTGTGTGAGAACGAACGATTAGAAGAGGGCAAGAATAAGAAAAGGACTGTCAAGGTTGAACCTTAATTTAAAACCCTTCTTCTATCCAACACAGCATTCATAAGATATTATAAACCATAAAATACAAAACTGCAGGCAGGATGTATTTCCAGGATAAAGACACCTGTGGTGAGAGCTGCTCTGTGCTTTGTGTTGAGAAATGGGCCTAATATTACTTTCCTCCCCCTCCTTTACGCGCATGCCCACCTGACCATGCAGGTCCGTGTTGAGCAGCATCAGCGCGCAGGTTAGCGTGTGGACCCCATCTGTAAGAGCAAAGTCAAACACATAGATGAAGCATAGAGTTGAAGATAATGCTACTAATCCTACATCCCACCGGACTGGCACAACCACATTAAATGACTAAAGTATTGGGACACCTGCGTATTCATGGTTTCTTCTGAAATCAAGGATATTATAAAGATATCTATCCTATTGCATTCAGAGACAATAGCTTTGGTGAGGTCCACAAATGATTCCCAAAGACCTGGATGGAGCACCATCCATCTTTCCAAGAACACAGTTCTTCCACTGCTCCACAGCTCAATGCTGGTGGTTGTATACCCCTCTAGCCCACTCTTGACATTAGACACAGAGGTCTGCCTTTTTTATTGGCAGTATTTCTCTAAAGGGACTAGACAAGCTGTGTTTGCATCTGTCAGCAATGGGTGCAATAGGTTAAAGTAGCTGAATGCATTCGTCAGAAGAGGTGTCCACAAACTTTTGGACATGAAGTGCATTTAGTTTTCTATTAAGAGATGTGGACACATCAATAGCCAAGCCAAACAATATCAATACATAAGGATCCCGTTTTGAGACTCCTCTGTATCTCCACCCTTCTTTCTGAAGGCCTCAGAGAGCTCTCTGGATCTGGCCATGATGGTGATCTTCTTCACCACCCCTCACTTCAACCATCAATCAAGATCAGAGCAGACTAAACAGCTGAGGTTTAAATAAGACTCCAGACTCCTCCAGAATAATCCTCTCCAACCATGTTCTTTTATTTTAATACACAAGGATGTACACAAGGAAACTACGATATATTTCCAAAAGTATGTGGACACCTGCTTCTCCAGAGAATCTTCTCAAATCAAGGGTAATAATAGGGAGGTTGTTCCACCTGCAAGAAAACTCCCCGATTCTTCTCAAAAGTCTCTACACTAGATATAAGAACATTGTTGTGAGGACTTGATAGCATACACAATCAGTTCTTAATCACAAATGCCACTGTAACTCATCCAAAAGGTACTGGATGAAGCCCCATCACTCCGGAGAAGGCAGTTCCACTGCTTCACAACCCAATGCTGGGGGATTTATACGCCTCCAGCTGATGCTTGACAGTGGGGTTACGCTTTTAGGGGGCTTTACTCACTCAGTCATATCACATTATTGGTGGCACTAGCTGCCAAGATCAACAGTCTCAGCTAAATAACATCAGCCAAGCCTCAGCTATTCTGACGGCATTCTTACACAGTTAGTAAGATTAGGTGCTGATGTTGGATCGTTAGTTCTAGATCACAAACTCCACTCCAGCCCATCCTAAAGGTATTGGATAGAGCTCCAACGATCCAGAGAATGTAGCTTGACTGCACCACAGCCATCTCTAACAAAAACCTGGCTTTGGAGAGCTCAAGAGCAGCTCATTCTACTGGTTAAGGGCTTTTCTATGGAAACCTGAACACCCAGGTCAGCAGTAGCTGCGATTTAAAGCAGTTGAATTCAGTGTCTGGATATTTTTGGCCATCCAGTTCTACTGAACCCTATCAAGCAGTACAACTGCAGACCTGTCTAGAAGTACAGTGGCTGTTAGCTCACTCTTTAAGACCCCCAGATGGTACATATGACAATTTGGTTGTGTTTCAATTAGAAACATATAGGACTAGTCTGAAATAGAACTATAATGTCCATATGTTTGTGGACACCCCTTCTAACGAATGCTTTAAGCTGCTTAAGTTGAGCTGTCCATTAGTACCCCCCCCCCCTTCAAAAAACCCTGTCTAATCTCTACTGCCCTGTGCTTAATAGTTGTATATTCCATTACACCAATCAGCCATAACATTAAAACCACCAACACAGCCCTGACCTGTCCAGGCATGGACTCCACAAGACCTCTGACACCCCCTGTTCTGTGTTTTCTGGAACATCAAGACACAACAGCAGATCCTTTCCCAGCCAACATGCCCATGTGGGACCTGTATAGGTAGCCCAACCAGAAAGCGTTGCCCATGTTGGCCCCATATATGGATGCCCACCCTGTTCCCGTCGGGTCAGTGTCTATAAAGCAGTACAACTGCAGAACTGTCTAGAAGCACAGTGGCTGTTAGTTCACTCTTCAAGACTCCCAGATGGTACATATGACACTCAATTTAAGGTGTGTTTCAAGTAGAAACGTGTAGAACTAGTATGAAATATAACTATAATGTCCATATGTTTGTGGACACCCCTTCTAACGAATGCATTCAGCTGCTTTTAGCTGCTTAAGTTGAGCCGTGGAGCAGTGGAAGAACTGTGTGCTCTGGAAATGATGGATGGTGGAATGGGGATGAGGGGTAGTGGTGATCCACTACTATCCAACGTCCTGACCTCTTGTCGCTGAATGCAATGCTCCTTCAAAAACCCAGTAGAAACCCCTCCTTCCTGGACTGTGGAGACAGTTATTCCAACAAAAGCAGGATCAACTCTTTGATTATGGATAAAAAAAAAAAACAATGAACGACCAGGCGTCCCAATACTTTTGGCCATGTATTCTTCTACCACACGCGTTTTAAGAAACTCACCCTCAGACAGCATGAGCATGGGGTTGCACTGCAGGTATCTTCGTGAGAAATGAGCTAGAACTCGCTCCCTCTCCTGAGTTTCTCCCATCAGGGCAAATTCCAGCAGGAAGGTCCTGAAGTAAACAAAGAGTAACGCAATGAAGAAACACAGATGGTCAAACGTCTCCAACATCTCAAGGCTGAACAGAGCTTTGGCCTGCCAAATGTTAGGAATTCCTGAAATCTGCCAAATACACTGAAATACCATGTTCTGAATAACCATGACCAGCAGATGGCACTCTAACAGAGTGCTTGACAGCACTGGAAATGTCCATTAGTACCCCCTCCCCCCTCAAAAAACCCTGTCTAATCTCTACTACCCTGTGCTTAATAGTTGTATATTCCATTACACCAATCAGCCATAACATTAAAACCACCAACACAGCTCTGACCTGTCCAGGCATGGACTCTACAGGACCTCTGAAGGTGTTCTGTGCTTTCTGGAACAAACATCAAGACGTTAGCAGCAGATCCTTTCCCAGCCAACATGCCCTGTATAGGTAGCCCAACTGTGGACCAGAAAGTGTTGCCCATGTTGGCCCCACATGTGGATGCCCACCCTGCTCCCACTGGGTCAGTTATGGGAGCATGGAGCTCATCTGGTTTGCACACTCCACATGAGGCCTAGATGGGACCCATGTGAGATTAAGGTAGGCTGTAAGCCCAACTGTACAGATCCACGCAGATCCCAGGCCCACCTGGAACCTGTCTAGCCCTTGTTCCACCTGCTTGAGCCCCACATGAGCATTTCAGCTGGGTTCTGGAAGTTGAGCATCAATGAGCCATGGGCACCATTTTTGCTTGTCCTTCCTTGAAGGACTTTTGGTAGGTTCTGACCACTGCATACCGAGAACGAAAAGAATGCCCCACAAGACCCGCCTGAAGTTTTGGAGATGTTCTGACCCAGTTTTCTAGTCATTACAAGTTTGGTTCTGTCAACACAAACACCACCACCTTCAAGAATTGACTGTTCACTTGCTTCCTGATAGATCCAGCCACTGTAGATGAAGCTCATCAGCGTTTTTCTCTTCACCTGCAATGTGAACCTGGTTCTAATGTTATGGCCGATCGCTGTATGTAGTGTTTTGCATATTTTATTATGGCATGTTTCTTTTAATATGTTCATAATCATTCCAGTTTTGAGAAGACGTGAGTCTCTGGGGATTTTTAGGTGGGGAATTACAGCTTCCTCCTTTACTGGGGTATAAATATCAGGTGACACACAAACCAAACCAAGCCTGAATCATCCACATGCATGGTCAGAAAATACACCGACTGGACGAGCCAAGAGGTCCCATATGGCCTTCAAATATCAGGCAACGACTTATTGGCCAAAAATATTGGCACCCTTGCACTTGCACATTTCCCAGAAATTTGCTGTAGTACCAAATGCTTGGGTTCTACACGTTGACGTTCTTCACGTCCAAATATTTGTGGACACCCCTTTTAATGAATGCATTCCGCTACTTTAAGCTGCACCCATTGCTGAAACAGCCTGTCTAGTCCCTATAGAGTAAAGTACTGCCAATAGAATAGGACTAGAATAGGAAATATAAACATGAACCTATTGGCACCATGCCGCCTAATGCCAGGCGTGGGCTATAAAGGGGTATAAAGCCCCCCAGAATTAAGCTGTGGAATGATGTTGGTGCTCCATCCAATACGCCAACATCCTGACCTCACTGAACAGTCTGGTCACTGAATGCAATCAAATTCCTCACAGCAAAGCTCCTCCAAAATGTAGTAGAGAAAGTTACTCCAACAACAACAGGATCAACTCTTTTTAATACTCTTGATTTCAGAAGAAACAACAACCGAGCAAGTGTCCAAATACTTTTATCCATATAGTGTATCTAAATGTACATGGATTCACTGAAGGTCAACGCCATGAAGAACTGCGTGAAATGAAGAAATTGTGGCAAAAGAACCTCAACCAACTTCCAAACAGATTCAAGCCGACCTGCAGACCTACAGGATGCGAGAGGGTCAGCTCACACTTTCTGTCACCCTAAAAAAAAAAAAAAAAAGGGACCCCATGGTAGGAGACCCAGGAGGACCTCACTGTTGACTCAGGCACATGAAGAAAAAAAAAAAAGCCAGACTGGACTTTGCTGTGTCTATGCTTAGAGAACGCCATTGATTTCGGTCGTTTCGAGTCGGGTGTGCTACCCAAAAAGAAATCTGAGGAAGCCTAACATTTGGTCCAGTCCCTTTTTTCTTGGCTTTTTTTTGTTTTTAGAAATCAAGAAAATAAAAAATGACATGAATACCAAAGCATCTATAACTGCAGTGGCGCTCTGGCAGAAGTGCTGCATTTCCTGTGAAAAAAGTGCAGGGGTGCCAATATTTTTTTTGGCCTTGACTGTAGCAAGGCCAAATAAAGAATTATTTATTTATTTAATTTAAAAAAAGTTTAATTGTTGACATTTTAAATAGATTTCCTCCCAATCCATACATATCCTCCCCCTATCACATGCAATTCTCCCGGCACTGGAAGCATGAAGGCCGACATGCAAACTTCTTTATCCGAACTGCCGGTGATGCAGCGCCGTGTACCAATCTCTGATGCATCAGCCAGCAGACGCCATCGCACTGAAATGATGCAGGGAGAAAGAGCCATCTACCCACCCCCCCCCCGTAGAGAGCAAGGCCAACCATGCTCTCCCAGGGTCCCGGCTGCCGATGGCTAGCAGCATGACCGGACTCACATATGGTTAGGAGGGCGATCTGAGAAGAAAGAGCGTCTTCAAGATGTCCCAGGTGGACAGTTGCAGAAGCTGGCTGCCTTCCGGCATCACCAGTTCTCTAAAAATACAGAGAGCCTGTGGAGTCGGTTCAAGTGAGGACCAAACCCGCTGAAGGATCTGGAGAGGGTCTCAAAGTGCAGTTATGGGGGTATGAGCACAATATCGCTGGCTCATGCTCATGCCGTACATATTCTCTCCCTCCTACCCCCATCACATGCAACACACCTGACACTAGTGAGGGCAGGACCAACACACGCCCCCTCAGACACGTGCGCTGCCAGCCACACCTCTTTTTCAAACTGCCGCCGATGCAACGTCCCCGGTTCTGACTAGAGTGATGTGGGGGAGAGAGCCATCTACCCACCCTAGAGAGAGCAAGGCCAATTGTGCTCTCTTTGGGCAGCGTGATTGGGATTCGAACCAGCGATCCCATCTACAAACGATACTGATACTGTCTCATATTTTTCTCTTTTTATTTTTTGCTGATCCGAAAAAATGATCTGATCTGTGACTCAGAAAGGCTGAGTTTTGTGAACCATAACACCACTAATATTTAGTGCAAGATAAAGCTAGTAAACAACAAAATTCATCTTTACCATGGTTGCTGGTATCTGTGTAACAAAAAATGGTATAATTTCTGTATGTAATCTTTAAAACTTTTAAACTCAGGGCCCGTCCACATGTATTCAAATTCACCCTGAAAACACAGCCTCAAAAAATGTTCATTTGCACCGTTTACTCTCATCAAACCAGGGCAGAACGTGCTGAACTTACATTTGGAAAAAGCTAAAAGAACTCTGCTGAACCTCTCTGTTATGTGTAGGTGATTCAGAACAAGTGGCATTGCTACAGCAACAGAACATAAAAAAAGAAGATCTGCTGCTTGAACGCAGTGAGAAAATGTTTGTTGTTAGAAAATGTGCCTCAACTACAAGCTGTATTTAGGTCTGTTTTGGCCATTACGCTTGCTCTTGAGAAGTTAGCACCTCCTGCTGGGCTGGCATGCTCATGTGTTCTTTATAATTGTACAGTACTAAGAAATTATTTTCTTCATGTATCAGAGCACAAGGTCAGTCATGGCAGCTCCTGTACAAAAAATGTACTAGCTGCCATGGCTGACCATGGCTGTCCTGTGCTTCAGGAAGTTGGAACAAAAACCTGGGGTGGATTTCTTACTTTGTGGACCCGATTTTTCCATCTCCAAGTGTTTGTACTCACACTGTTTTCTTTAAAACACATTAATGTCACTTAGTTTTAGTAAATCAAACCAGGGAACTGTACACTAACCTTAGCGCTTGGTCCAAAGTCTGTCCTGTAAAGTTAAAGTAACCCAGGTACTCCTCTGCTACCATCCGACTGAAGTCATTACTGCGGAGAGAGTAGGAAAGAGTGAGCGGGAGCATCAGTGAATGACAGACATGTCAGTAAGCTCTTCCAGAACAGTTGGTCAGGGTTGAAGGGGGTTTGCTGTTCCCATGGTGCATCTGTTGGAGAGGAGAGAGCTCTTAAACTCCAAACACACAAAGGCACAGCGCCACTGGGTGTCTAAACAACCGATCCATGCCAGCCAGCGGGGACACAGAGTGGCCCAGATATGACGGAGTCTGGAGACAAACAGAGGCCTGCAGGCACATTCATCAACTGCTAAGAAAAAGGTCCTCATCGACATTCAGATTCGACCTTTCAAGTCCAAAGGGGCATCATATACAGACATATTCAAGATAGGCCTATCCAAGATGTGGGCCTACCAAATCTACCACCACCCATCAAATCTGCAGGTTTAACATTGGAGAACTGCCCTAAAAAGTAGGGAAGCACAGTGATTCCTTATGGCCTGTTCCAGTTCTCATTTTCTAAATGAATCCATAGAATATACAAGCACAGTTCAGAGTTATACTAATTAAATAATAGTAATAAATATATAAATAATAGTAATAGCTAAATTAATGGCAAACATGTTAATTCTTACAAAACTTAATGTGTTAAATGCATAAATACATAATCAGTCTGCTTAAATAGCATGAATCAAGGAGCTACACTGAAAATAAAAGACGACCAAGACCCCTATGGGTTTCATTTTGTTAAATGTAATTATAATGTAAAAATAATTATTTTACTACATAAATAATTTATTTTATGTCTTTAAGTCTTTTTAAACATGCTTCGTTATGGAACCAACAGTGGTTCTTCTATGGCATCCCTCAAATGGTCAAAAGCCGATCTGCACCAAGAGTCCTTTCAGCTTCAAGTACGGCTCGGCTCGACCCGCCATCCCTCAAAATCCACGGAAGACAAGCGTCCAGGCTTTTTTCTGTCCTGCACCGAAGTGGTGGAACGAGCTTCCCCTGGGTGTCCGAACAGCAGAGTCCAACGCTCGCTGTCTTCAAACCCAGACTGAAGACCCTCCTCTTCTGAGAATACTCAGGCGAAGAGAAGAGTATTATGGTCTTCATATTGACTTGTGTTTAGTAAAGTCTACGATTAGAGGATCTTTAAATGTTTAGTCTATTTAAACCAGCTGAGGTTCTTCTTGGGTAAATAGTGAAGCACTTTTGTAAGTTGCTCTGGAGAAGAGCGTCTGCTAAATGCCTTAATTGAAAATGTAAATCCCTCAAAGAACCCTTTTTTATAGCTATATACTAACCATAATGCTAAGACTAAACCTGGGTGTTCAGTGAAGCACTCAGCAAAGTTTACTCCGAAAACACAAAGCAGAAATCTGATAAAACACTCTCTGAGAACCGTCTGGGCGTGGTCTTAATATTCTAATGAACAGATCTTGGTTCTGTAATCTAGAACCGTATTACCAGCTCATATTCAGACACAAGCTCGAGCTGCGACTGGGTGAGAGGCTGCCCCGTGAGCCCCGTTGGTCATCATATCCGGCGCCTGTCGCCTCTCTATGGTCTACCTCTATATGCTGGTAGGGCTGGGGATGGGTGGGTGGAGGACAACAGCAGATCGCCTGAGCTACAGTGCTGCGTCGGGACCTCCCGTGCATCCCGGCACCCAGCCGCTAAATTCCTCAGTGAAGAATAGAGGGGCGATGGGCACCGGACATGAAGGATAATGGGGCACGCCGGGGCAGGTACTCCCCAAGTCACGGTTGCTCAGACTCCAACAGAGGGTGGAGTCATGTTAGCCTTGTGATTGGTCAGGTGTATGCTGATGGCCCCTTTTAGGACTGCTCATTCCACACGTGGAGGAGAGCAGTACTGGTGACTCACTTACTTCTTGCTTAAGTGGCGGGCAACGTCACACTTCCTGAAGCCGTCGAGGTTGAAGAGCCGTTTGGCCAATCGTTTCGCCGCCTCCAGGTCAGCCCGGGTACCATTGGTCAGTGTGTCGCTGCTCCCCAATCCCAAGCGCTCGCTCAGCTCCTGATTCAAGTCCACTTCTGCGGCCAGCCGCAAAGACTTCTCCCTGCACACATTCATGTAAGTTTATTTTATCATGAGGTTCTTCAATAGCCTCTTTGCAACCACCTGGGATACCACAGCGACCACACTGCAACAGCAAAGTGATCAATTGGAATTCCACAGGTGCCGCCTAGCAACACCAATACAACCACTTGGAAAAACAATAAAAAAAGATTTGCTCCAAGTGGTTGCATCTCTGATCTACTAGGTGTTACCTATGGTATTGCAACACCCCGGCAACCACCTGGGATACTACATGTACCACCTAGCAAAATCAAGTTCAATTCAAAGATTTGAGGCAACCACTTGGAACAAGCACAATATATAAGTGCTTGTTTCAAGTGGTTGCCTTGGCGTTGCTAGGCGATACTCATGATTTACTAGGTGCAACTACTTAGCAATATTTCATTTTTGAGCTAATGTAACTTTGATGATATGTGAGACAAAAGTAACAAGTGCTTACCGTAAGTAGTTGACTCAGTGTTGCTAGGTGGTACCTAGAGTATCGCAACATCCTAGCAGCCACCTGGGAGCAACACCAAGACAGCTACATGGAACGAGCACCTTTGTACCGGCTCAAAAGAAATTTGTTGTTTTTCCAAATGTAGTTTTAGTTGCCTTGGTGTTGCTAGGTGGTACCTATGGTATACCAGAGTATTGCTAGGGTGTTGCAATACCCTAGTAAGTACTACCTAGCAAGACCAAAACACCCACTTGAAACAAAAAGAAAAAAAGCAATCACAGACCCCCTGACTTGACAGCTTGGCCCGCTGGGGTTCCCCGGATCACACTTCGTGAACCGTGAGTGTATGTAAGTGGTTAACTCGGTGTTGCTAGGTATTGCAACATCCTAGCAGCCACCTGGGAGCAACACTAAGACGGCCACATGGAACGAGCACTTTTGTACTGGCTCAAAAGAAATGCATTCTTGTTCCAAATGTAGTTGTAGTCGCCTTGCCGTTGCTAGGTGGTACCTATGGTATACCAGAGTGTTGCAATACCCTAGTAAGTACTACCTAGCAAGACCAAAACACCCACTTGGAACAAGAAGAAAAAAAGAAATCACAGACCCCCTGACTGTACAGGTTTGACCCGCTGGGGTTCCCCGGATCACACTTCGTGAATTGTGGGTGTATGTAAGTGGTTGACTCCGTGTTGCTAGGTGGTACCTATGGTATTGCAACATCCTAGCAGCCACCTGGGAGCAACACCAAGACGGCCACATGAAACGAGCACTTTTGTACTGGCTCAAAAGAAATGCGTTCTTGTTCCAAATGTAGTTGTAGTCACCTTGGTGTTGCTAGGTGGTACCTATGGTACCTAGGGCTAGGGTCTTGCAATACCCTAGTAAGACCAAAACACCCACTTGGAACAAGAAGAAAAAAAGAAATCACAGACCCCCTGACTGTACAGCTTGGCCCGCTGGGGTTCCCCGGATCACACTTCGTGAACCGTGAGTGTACGTAACCAAATCCAATGATTGCAGTGATAGCAAGCCTTAACGGCTCACAGCTTACTACAGTTCTCCAAGAAGAGCTGAATTGCGCACGGCATCTCTCGGGCTCTGGCATAACTCGGATTTCTGTAAGACCAGTATCACTTTAAAACCCTTCCTCTGACAGCTCCAATGATCTGAACACTCCGGTGCTTTTGGGAAACTCACTTCAGGGCATTAGTGAGCAGCAGCACTGGTTAAATTTAGCCACTTTATCAGTGACTCACACCTTAAATCCACAGAGAAAAACAAACAGCAGCACAAAAAACCTGACTCAAACAAGGCAGAGCAGAACAGGAAGCAAGAGCAGCGTCTAAAGTCTAAAGTGAGAGGCAGCAAACAAACAGGTTCCGGAAAACCCGCGACCCGCGAGAACCAAGACATCCCATTTGAAGAACATGGTCATGGCCAGAGAAACACTGCAGATGTAGCCTCAGGCTTTGCATATTTGAACTCTTGGAGATCTAATGTCCTGTAGGCATCAGCTACATCCCTACTCCTCCACCCTAACGACCTCCACTGTGCTGTACATTACGAAGGTCTCCTTGCTCCCAGCACACCTCACCTAGCTAATTATCTCCTAAACAAGTCCTACCTGGGTTTAATGATCTTACCAAAGCAGGAGAAACTCCAAAATGTGCCGAAGAGTGGGTCTCCAAGACCAGGGGTGATTGACTGACCATCAATTTTTCTAACCCATGACCCTACCACATCCATTCAATTCTGTGGTTCCCCCAACCCAGGTCCTGGAGGACCACCTGCTCTTCACATTTCAGCGCCCATCTCCTCCTGACACCCCTGATCCAGCTCCTCAGCTCATCAGTTCATTAATAAGCCCCAGGAACTGACACTGACCTGTTGGTGCATCCTGAATGTCGGCGAGTTGGGATGTACCGATCCTCCGACCCGCCACAGTGCCAGCAGAAAACCGAACGGGCCTTTACGCTCTGACTCTTCCGGCTGACCCGACTGACCCGGCTGACGGTCGTCGTTCTAACAACCCCTCCTCCTCCTCCTCGATACCCTGCAACTCTGTGACCCGGCCTCCTACTCATTCCAGCCCGTCCTGTGCTGCCGGTCACCTGTCCTGATCTTGTGGTTAGCATCTGCTGCTACATTCCCTCCACGGCTTGTGTTCTCCTTAACCTCAAAATATATGCAAGTTCCTGAAGTGCCAGCTTGCTCCGTAATCCCTCACAAACACCATCATCACCACCACCACCCGCCTCCATCTCTCCCCATTACTCACTGTTTGTTCTGAAACTTGGCTGTTCTTTGGTTTCCTCTTTCTCCTCCTCTCCGCACCCTCCCCTCCCCTCCCTCTTTGTAAACTTTTGCAGTGCTCTCCAATGACCTTCTACACAATCAGGCTTGAATGGAGCAGTAAAGATGGTGGCCTGAATCCCAGTATCGTGCTGGGGTGGACTCTGCTAAGACCTTCTCTATTCAAGCTGCCTGGCTTTTATTCACTTAGGGACTCCCAGACGTCTCCAACACTGCCTACCTTTGAGGCTTTGAGCTCTTTGAGTAAAGCTTAATCCCAGTAAAACAGATTTTGCCTTATTATGGGTTCCACTGAACTGCAAACAGCCCCACCCCCAATACAAATGACACTAATCTGAATAGCCTTATTCTTATAAACTCAACAAAAAGCAGAATTTACAGATTAAACATTTACTCAACTACTAACAATGCTGACAGACTTGTATGAATACTCCCCCATTTGTAACGCCTGTTGAGCTTTACTGGACAAAGTTAATGCCAAGTTAGGCTCCAGAGCAGAGCTGGGACCATAGATGCATGAACCTTTGTTAGCTAATAAGGCAAATTATGATAACGGCAGTGTTGATTTTTGTGATGGAGTACGTCACATAACATCATGCCATTCTACACTATATATGGACAAAAGTATTGAGACACCTCCTCTTTCACTGTTTATTCCAATAAATCAAGGCTATTAAAAAAAGAACTCTCTACATTTTGGTCATTGGTCAAAAATAATAATAAAAAAAAACTCCCCTCGCTCTCTCTCTTAACCTAATCTAACTTGCACTCTCACTATTTTCCATGGTACAGTTAAAGAATGAGAGTAGAACATCCAGAAGAGCTGGAAAACGAGCCAATTCCAAAACCCCAAAACTGTTACATCACAGTCTTGGCCTGAACTTTTCATAAACCCCGCCCACTAGCAGATGTCCTAGTCAAAACCAGTGAAACTCGTAAAATGGTAAAACCTGAATCTGGGAGAATACGGTGCGGCATCACCTCCAGACTCCAGGCTAGTTATGGGAATATGGGTTGCTACGGAAACCAGGTCAATAAGTACTGCAATAAGTAGGGCGGAGCTTAGTGAGGAGTGGGAAGAGTAGATAGGAGCCAATCAATCAGAGACTTTTCAGCTTTTCTGGAGCAGAGGGGTATAAAGCACCCCAGCATTGACCTGTGGAGCAGTGGAAGAACTGTGTTCTCTGGATTGATAGATGGAAGTGGAGCTCCATCCAGTACTTTTGGGATGAGTTGGGGAGTTGGGGAGGTCCATCCAACAGCCGGACCCCATTGATGCAATCAAATTTTTACAGCAACGTTCCTTCAAAATCTAGTAGAAAGCCTAATTCCCTGGACAGTAGAAACAGTTACTCCAACAAAAGCAGGATAAACAATTTTTAATCCGCTTGATTTCAAAAGAAAATGAATGAGCAGGTGTCCCAATACTTTTGTCCAAACAGTCTATGTCCAATCAGTCACTGGATACTCTCAAAACGAAAACATGCAGCAAACATTAGGAGACAACAGGGCATTGTATGAGCGCAGAACCCATGACAAAACCATGGGAGAAAGTGAGACAGGGGTGGGGAGAGACGGGCGGGGGGAGAGACGGACGGGGGGTGGGGGGAAATGACGGAGATAAAGAGAAAGGGACAGGCTCTCCGACTGTGATGAAAAATTTCTTTTTGGCTGACACGAACAGGCCAGTCCATCGGTCTCCAGGCTGCAGGAAGACCTTGAATTATATATGGTCTGGCAAACTCAGAGCCACCTGTCATTGGCTTTGGGGATTTGCGGGATCTATGATTGCAGGCAGTCCGAGATCTTTTTAGGAAAGCAGGTGTGCTGGACAGAGAGACCAAAGCAAAACAATAAAGAGTAAAAGAAAATGAAACGTGGCGAGAAAAGGAGGAGTGTGGACTCAGAAGTGGGCTTTTCTGCTGTGGTGGGCTTTAACGTCTGTCCCAGCAACTCATACAAAAGGCTACTGTTCCCCTCACGCAAGGCAGGCTCTCCAACCCCCCCCCCCCCCCTCGCTCTCTCTCCTAATCTAATCTAACTTGCACTCTCACTATTTTCCATGGTACAGTTAAAGAATGAGAGTAGAACATCCAGAAGAGCTGGAAAACGAGCCAATTCCAAAACCCCAAAACTGTTACATCACAGTCTTGGCCTGAACTGTTCATAAACCCCGCCCACTAGCAGATGTCCTAGTCAAAACCAGTGAAACTCGTAAAATGGTAAAACCTGAATCTGGGAGAATACGGTGCGGCATCACCTCCAGACTCCAGGCTAGTTATGGGAATATGGGTTGCTACGGGAACCAGGCCAATAAGTACTGCAATAAGTAGGGCGGAGCTTAGTGAGGAGTGGGAAGAGTAGATAGGAGCCAATCAATAAGAGACTTTTCAGCTTTGCTCGTCGCTGCGGCAGAAAGTAGGAGTGGTAATATTCGGACGGTTGTTGGACGGTTCGGACGTGGTCCTCTGTTACTTCAGCGATTTCCACAGAGTTACAGATGCAGCAGAACTGAATCCCTTCAACCACTAGGAGGAGCACTAGGCAGGCTTAACACAGCAAAGGTGTCATACGCACACACACACACACACACACACACACACACACACAGTGAGACTGATCCTGAGCCACACACTCCTGTCTGTCTGTCGGTCTGTCATATATATATATATGTGTGTGTGTGTGTGTGTGTGTGTATTCTCCTTTTTACAGTGAGACTGATCCTTAGACACACAAACACACACACACACACACACATTATATATTGTGTGGCTACGGATCAGTCTCACTGTAAAAAGGAGAATATACATTATAATCATTAAAACTAATCACTGACAAATTACCAAAAGCTTAAATTAAATTAAACTAATCAATTGATTATTGGTAATTAAAAGTGCTGTTAAAACAAGACTTGAGAGTACAGTGAGAGTACAGTGAGAGACATTCCTTATATTAGACCATTTTAACAAATGGCTCTTTGTTGCCACCTTGTGGTTCCTCTACAATACCACAAGTCAGTTGACAAGCCAGCAGTCCGAGGATCTGAAGAGGCCGAATCCCACAACTGCTGGACTCGAGCCGAGATCTTAATCCCTAATTGCTCTCCAGGCATCATCCCTGTGTTGTGTGTTACACACATTCGTCTGAATAGGTGTTATTAAAATAATCATATAACCAAAATACACTGGGGTTGATTGCACAGGATCTACAGTGGTGTGTGATTACAGCATTCTGAACAGGATCTACATCAACTACTAAAACTGTTCGTGTTGATCAAAAGAGTATGTGTGTGTGTGTGTGTGTGTGTGTGTGTGTGTGTGTGTGTGTGTGTGTGTAGGAGCTGTTGCAGCTATTTTGCCTCAGCACCAGCAAAGCACATTGACCTTCAGCTCACTTTCACACACACCTGCTTAAGTACACACACACACAAACACACAAGCGCGCGCGCACACACACACACACACACACACACACACACACACACACACCTGTCTAAAGAGGCACAGCCTGCTGCTTCACTACACTGGCTGCATTTTCACAGGGAAATTCTTCTGTCTAAAGCTGCAGTCTACGCATTAAAACCTTTATCCAGACTTAGAACCACTTAGCTAGCACTTGACCTGGTCAGCAGCAGCAGCAGAGCTGGAATAGAGACTGGGAGGGAACTGGGTAGCCTGAGTGGGTATTTATCCAGTATTCACAGTGATTGTGATTCAGATGCCCCTGTACCCTGTGTACCACCCTGTACCTTGTGTACCACCTCATATATACCCCTCGGTCTCTCTACCCTGTGTACCCCTGTGTGCTCTTTGTACCACCCTGTACCCTGTGCACACATGCCCCTCTACCCCTCTCTACCCTGTGCACCACCCTGTAGCCTGTGCACGCCCTTATTCTGTAATTCTGTGTACTCTTTGTACCACATTGTACCCTGTATGCCACCTGGTACCCTGTACACACATAGCCCTGTACCCATCTGTACCCTGTATACCACCCTGTACCTTGTGTACCACTCCATACATGTCTCTCTACCCTCTGTACTCTTTGTAACATCCTGTACCTTGGGCACATAGCCCTGTACCCCTCTGTACCCTGTGTACCACCGTGTACCACCTCATACATACCCCTCGGTCTCTATACCCTGTGTACTCTTTGTACCACCCTGTACCCTGTGCACACATGCCCCTCTACCCCTCTCTACCCTGTGCACCACCCTGTATCCTCTATACCACCCTGTACCCTGTGCACACATGCCCCTCTACCCCTCTCTACCCTGTGCACCACCCTGTATTCTCTATACCACCCTGTATCAGATGCTGACATGCCCATCTACCCTGTGTACCACCCTGTAGCCTGTGCTCACCCTTATTCTGTAATTCTGCGTACTCTTTGTACCACCTTGTACCCTGTATGCCACCTGGTACCCTGTACACACATAGCCCTGTACCCATCTGTACCCTGTGTACCACCCTGTACCTTGTGTACCACCCCGTACATACCCCTCTGCTTTCTACCTTGTGAATCACTGTGTTTGTTTCCCATCCTGTACCCTGTGTACACATGCCCCTCTACCCCTCTCTACCCTGTGCACCACCCTGTACCCTGTGTACACATGCCTCTTTACCCTGTGTTAAAGCCTTTACTCTGTGTACCACCCTGTCTCCGGTATACCACCCTGTATCATATGCATACATGCCCACCTACCATGTGTACCACCCTGTACCCTGTGTACACATGCCTCCTTACCCTGTGTTAAAGCCTTTACCTTATGTACCACCCTGTGTACATGCCCGTCTACCCTGTGTACCACCCTGTACCCTGTGCACCAATGCCCCTCTGTGTTAATTAGTCAGGGGCGGAGCTACAGCAATTAGATAATGCCACAGTATCCAAACACAGCATCTGTAAAGGATTCCTTTGAACCTACACCCGAATCTACACCCGACAGGGGGACAAGCTACAGAAATTAGATTATATCTGAAGTACTAAAAGTTGTCCAATCACAAACCTGCAGGACTCCTTTTATCTGTTCAGAAAGTTAAAGGGTACTGGGCTGTAGGCTGTGTCCTCATTATCAGCTGGGATGTGATTGGACTGTCAGTCACATTGAGATCAGCTCTTGGAAATATGCTGCACGTTTCCATGGAAATGGAGCATTTAGCCTACACAGAGCAGAGGAATGACAAGTAGGACATGTTCCCTGCTGTCCAGAAAGGGGTCCACTCAGAATGTGCTCCCTAAGGGTGCTTTCACACCTACCTTGTTAGGTCTGGACCTTCAGACTTGTCCGAAATGTGAAAGGTGCCTCGGACCATGGTCTGGACCATGTGTGTGTTAAGAAGTGTGTGCATGTCTCGCTCACCTGGGCAGTATATATACAGGATTGCTGGTCCAGCTGTGTCCAGCTGATCTGTCATCAGAGCCACTACTGAGCCGTTCGCTGGACGGTGCCCGCGTTGCGTCCGAGTCCCCCGTAATGGTCAGTGCCGACTCCGTCATCTCAGGCATCTCACCATGCGCCAGCGGGGCGAAGCTTAGCTCCACGATCTGCCGCGCACTCTGGTACATCTGACCCTTCACCTGCGGGGTTAGTGTCGGGAGGTCGAACGTCAGCACGGTCTGAGTGCTGGAGGTCAGAAGGTCCAGGCTGTCCAGACTGTTGTAGGAGGTGCCTTTGGCTCGGTGGGACTCCATGATGCTCTCAAAATGGCGGCTGAAGGTGTCCAGGTTGTCACCCGAGAGACGCTGTGGACCCCGAACCAGAACGGGCGACTTCAGGGCAGGGTGATACTTAAAGAAGCTCTCAAAGGGTCTAGAAAAGAAGAGGGGGGGGGATGGGAGGAAGGGTGGAGGGTTGGAAGAAGGACGAAATAGGGAAGAAATGTGGAAAGAAGGATAGACGAAAGGGTAGAAGGAAGGAATGAAGGGTGGAAATATGAGTGCAAGAAAGGGCAGGAAGAAAAAGTGGAAAAATGGTGGAAAAGGGAAAAGAAAGGAAGGTAGGGTCAAAGGAGAAGAGGAAGAGTAGAAGGGTGGAGGAAAGGGTGGAAGGATGGAAAGAAACAGGGAGGAAAAGGTAGGGAAGTAAAAAAAGAAGGGTGGAAGAAAGGAAGGATAGAAGAAAGGAAGGGAGGGAGGTAGAATAAATGGTTGACGGTAGTGTGAAAAGAAGCAAGGGTGAAAGGAATGGAGGGAGGAAAGAAAGAATGGTTGAAGGTAGGGTGAAAAGAAGGTAGAGTAGAAGGAAGGGAGGAAGAAAGGGAGGAAGGAAATAAGGGAGGGAGGAAGAAAGGGAGTAAGGAAATAAGGGAGGGAGGAAGAAAGGGAGTAAGGAAATAAGGGTGGGAGAAAGAAAGGGAGTAAGGAAATAAGGGAGGGAGGAAGAAAGAATGGTTGAAGGTAGGGTGAAAAGAAGGTAGAGTAGAAGGAAGGGAGGAAGGAAATGAGGGAGGACAGAAAAAAAGAGGTCACTGTTTTAAATGACAAATTTTCCTTCACAAGATCAGTTCAGTTACTAAGGAATTCCACAGATTCTGAAATTTCAGCTAAACCTGAAATCACTGTTCTGCAGATTGCTGGGAGTAAAAATGGTTCACTCATGAGAACGCTGTAGAATGATTCAGACGACAGAGGTTGTTTTGTTTTTTGAAGCTAATTTGAATGACTTTATCATCACTGGGTGAATCGTTTTCCCTTCTGAGTTTCCTGCCACTGACGCCACCAGTTTACTGACTTAGGGGCCCGGCTCCGGCTCCGGCTCCGGCTGTCTGTAAAGCTGCTTTGTGGCTTCTGTTGTTAAAAGCACTAAATATGAATGTGAACTAAGTAAAGACAGAGAAACAACAGGCTCACAGAGGTTCACATGCAGTTGCTAGGCTGTTTCTACATGGTTACTATAGTATTCCAGGTGGTTTCCATGGTGTTCCTAGTGGGTTGCCATGGTGTTGCTAAGTGGTTGCTGTACTATCCCAGATGGCTGCTATGGTATCCCAGTTAATTGCTATGGTGTTGCTAGGTGGCTGCTATGGTATCCCAAGTGGTTGCTTAGATGTTGTTAGGTGGTTGCTTTAGTAACCGAGTTGGTTGCTATGGTGTTGCTAAGTTGCTGAGCTGGTGTTGCTAGGTGTGTGATATGGTATCCCAGGGGAATGCTATGATGTTGACAGGTGGTTGATTTGGTAACAGAGTTGGTTGTTATGGTGTTGCCAGGTGGTTGATAGGTGATTGCTATGGTGTTACTAGGTGTCTGCTATTGTGCTCACCTTGGCATACCAGTTGGTTGCTACTGTGTTGCTAACTGGTTGCTGTGGTATCCCAGGTGGCTGATATGGTATCCCTGTTAATTGATATGGTGTTGCTATGTGGCTGCTGTGGTATCCCAGGTGGTTGCTAAAATGTTGCTAGGTGATCATTTTGGTATCACAGTTGGTTGCTATGATGTTGCTAAGTGGCTGACCTGGTGTTGCTAGGTGACTGCTATGATGTCCCAGGTGGTTGCTATGATGTTGCTAGGTGGTTGATATGGTATCCCAGGTGGATGCTATTGTTTCCAGGTGGTTGGTAGATGATTGCTATGGTGTTACTCAGTGTTTGTGCAAGCTATTGTGCTTGCCTTGGTATCCCAGTTGGTTGCTATGGT
Source organism: Salminus brasiliensis (assembly GCF_030463535.1). NCBI lineage: Eukaryota > Metazoa > Chordata > Actinopteri > Characiformes > Bryconidae > Salminus > Salminus brasiliensis. The sequence goes on along the minus strand of NC_132899.1, from coordinate 4,361,416 downwards.
GTTGCTAAGTGGCTAATCTGGTGTTGCAGTGTGGCTGATATGGTATCCCAAGTGGATGCTATAATGTTGTTTGGTGGTCACCATGGTATCCCAGTTGGTTGCTACAGCGTTGCTAGGTGGCTGATATGGTATCCCAGGTGGATGCTATGATGTTGCCAGGTGGTTGGTAGATGATTGCTATGGTGTTACTCAGTGTTTACTATTGTGCTGCTAGGCAGTTGCTATATCACAGGTGGTTGGGATGATGTTGCTAGGCAGTTCTTATGGTATCTTAGGTGGTGTGTGTGTGTGAGGGTGTGTGTGTGAGTGTGTGTGTGTTTTGTGCTTCACTGACACCTCTTAAGCAGCAGGCTGAGAATCTCCTCCTCCTCTTGCTCCTGCCTCCTCAAATCACCCTGTGTCCGAACAGTGGCCCAGCTAGCTACATCATCTTCCTCATCTTCCTCCTGCTCCTCATCCTCCTCCTCCTCCTCTCCATCTGTCCGCTCGTACGGTGTTCCGCCCAGCGGGCTGCTGCCGGTACCAGAGGTGCCCATCACGCTGCGGTTGCTGCCGAACGCCGAGTCAGAGTCGTCCATGTCTGCCAGCAGCACCTCGTCTATGTCCGTCTCTCGGTAACATCGCAGCGGAACGGCGTCCAGATCCGTTTCGGAGTACTTCAGGGTCCGGCGGATTATACCTGTTTTGGGGGAGGTGCCTGGAGCGGCAGGAGGTGGGGTTACAAGTTCCACCTCCACGTGCTGCACATCATGATTGGCTCGGAGAGCGAGCTCCTCCAATGGCAGGGTAGTGGGCGGGCTTGGGGTGGAGTGACCACTGGGAGGTGCTGTGGACGGATCTAGGACGTCTAAGTGAAAGAATGAAGCCAATAAACAATTTTAATGGAGTTAATGAAGGTACTGATAGTGCTACTTGAGTAGGTACGGTCACGTGAAAAAGTCAGGACACCCCATGAAAACCTTGGTCTTTTTGAACATATTTAAATACCTGGAGATCTGATCTTCATGTGATCGGCACTGAGAGACGGAGGTGATCTAACTAAACTCACACGCCTGAAGACATGCCCTTACACCTCATTTAATAGGTCGATGCCAAAGTACATCAACAGAAAGAGCGTAAACAAGGAGCTCCGAGTGGGTCGCAAGGTCAAATACCGAGCCATGCCGCTTTGCCATCAGCATCAGGAGACTGAGAGAGCACAATTGGCGGTGCTCTCTCCAGGTGGACAGATGGCGCTCTCTCCCCTTTATTACTCCTGAGCAACGTTAGCCGGCACAGGCTGGGGCCCCGGCCTTTTCCTCCGAGCAATGTCACATTGGCTAGCTTTACATGTATCCTAATGTTGGGAACATTGCTAGTGCTAGGGGGAGCTACCAAAAGGTAGGTTAATTGGCAGGACAAAAATTTAACAAACAAATTATTAATAAATAAATAAATAAATAAATAGAGAGTGTGCACAAGTTTGATTTTAATGGTGCAATGAGGACACACTTAAAATTTAAAATAAATAAATAAATAATAAATAAATAATATAAATAAATAATAAAATAAAAAAATCAGGGCAAGTCTTACGAGATTGCCAGAGAGCCCCAGAGTCCGTTTACACCTGGCATTAACGCAGTCTTTGGTGATCGGATCATGATCGGATTTCAATCGTCTGCATAAACAGGCAGGTGTAAACGCCTGCAAAATGCATGGTGATCATTAATATGAGGAATAATTACCGTAGGTCTTGTCTTCTCTCTCTTTCTACCTTGATGTGTGTGTGCAGTGGTGCCAACTCAGCGACTTTTCAGACCCCTTAAGCGGCCTTTTATTTATTTTATTTTTTTAAAGCGACTAGCGACAAATCTAGTGACTTTTTCTGGTGTCTTTTGGAGACTTTTGGAGACTCTGAGGTGACCACACATGTTCTTCAGTTACGGTCCTCAGCAGCGGGGGCTGCCGTGAGCCCCGTCCCACTACACTCACAGTGCTCAGTCTCACAGTTCGAGCAGACCCACACCGCTCCACGTCCACACTGCAAATGAACTGCGCATGCCCAAATCGCTGCTGACCCCGCCCCCTATTTACAGAGCAGGATGTAAACATAAATGCATAAATGTCTTCAGAGTGACACAAATATAAATCCCTGCATTAAACTCACTCACTCACCTCAACACTAAGAAAAACTATATAAAAAAACCCCAACTAAGTAACTTAAGTGTCTCTTTTAAGGTCACTTTGCCGGTCCCAAGCCTGGATAAAGGAGGCGGGATGAGCGTAGAGTAGCAGTTCCACCCCACATAACAGTCTTTTGATTACATTTGATATGCATTTAATAACACCTGACAAAATTGATTTATCTAAAAAAAAAAAATAATAATAATTTTCGTAATGTGGGTCTGGACAAAGAATTAAAGTCATGAAGTTATTTTGAGAAGCGACGGCCGATTTCAGATGCAAAAAACTAAAAATTAAAAAGCTTACAAAGCTTGTAATTAAAAAACAAGAAATTCCCACTACATTATTCCTTTATTCTACAGCTTCAAATACAAGCAAGTTGACGATTATGAAAATTAGCCAATGACATCATTTAGCGACATTTTGGACAGCCAATAGCTGTGTGTGTTTGTGCGATTACACTCATGCTCACGCTCATTTCCCGGTAGCTGAGAGCAGGATTGCAGAGTTTGTTCCCTTGTGGTTTAAATAGTCTGTTGCATTTTCTGATAGAGCCGTTACGGGAATGCGAGAACCATCTATTAGTTCCACAGCACTGCAGAACCCCCACCGTTCCTCTGAACTCGTCACGGCGTCCGTACACAAGCTCATCCCGCCTTATTTTGAAACTGAAAATGACCAAATACAGCGTTGGGTTTGCTCGCAGGGTGACAAAGTGAACACTGCACAGCTTAAAATCCAGCATTCAATAAATGTTAAGCCGTCAATCTGACCATTACACACATTAAACTGCCCTGAGGCTGGTTAGCATTAGCTTAGTAATTAGGATAACAGTCTGATCTCCACAGAGCTAATCGGTCTGTCTGACTGAAAGCAAGACTTCTAAACGTCTAGACGAGAACGACTCGAGCGACTGGTCACTAATGATCGAGCCGCTGCTGTTAAAAGGACAGAAGCTGGATCTGTAGGTATCAGACGGCCCAGAGCAGCTTCTGCTGACTAACTGCTGAGCCCTGACACATGTGCTGACCATAAGAACTGGAGTCTTAGAGCGAAGTGGAGCGACTGGTGCTGGTAGGAACTGAGACCAGGAGAAATAATAGGCCGGTTCTGCTGGGTTCGGACTCGTAGATGCTATCTAGGCTTAGATAAGTGAGCTAGCAGGCTGAACACCACAGCACAGGCCGTGTTCTAGCTAACCCAGGCTCAAATCACACCTGATTAGAGGATAAGGCCTCATATCTGAGAGCGCAGAGTCGAGGGAAGGGTCTTAGGAGGGTTTTCCACTGTTTTCCGGCTCAGTTAGAACTTAGCATCGCTAAACCTGCAACTATGGGGCAGTGGTGGCTCAGCGGTTAGAGCGCCGGGCTATCGATAACAGGGTTATGGGTTCGATTCCCCGGCTTGGCAAGCTGCCACTGTTGGGCCCTTGAGCAAGGCCCTTTACCCTCTCTGCTCCCCGGGCGCTGGTGTTGGCTGCCCACCGCTCTGGGTGGGTGTGTGTGTGTACTCACTGCCCCTAGCTCACTAGTGTGTGCATGAGTGTGTGTTCACTACCACAGATGGGTTAAATGCAGAGGATACATTTCGCTGTACAGTGACAAATACGTGCACCTTTACCTATTATGGTGGGCTTGTTTTTTCCCCACCTGTTTTCAGAGTGTGACATCACTAATCAATGAGCTTCCACAGAGACCCCCCTATTTAGCTCTCTCAAATACACATGGGGGATTTAGCTTATTTGCCCCTGTACTGGATACATACACAGAACGGAAATCGGACACATCAGACATCTTGTGATTTTGACCTAACGACCTCATTTGGGTCTGAGGTTTAAATAAGACAGGCTCCACCAGAATCCTCTCCAACCATGTCCTGATCATCTGCACCTTACCTTACCTCCATCTCCTCGTATTGATTACATGGAGATCAAATGTTAAACATCTGGACATCTGATCTCCATCTCTTAGTCCGATCAGATCAGATGTCCAGATGTTTAGGTATGAGGTATGAGCTGGATTCGGGTGTTTGGGAAAAACGCAGATAGACAGATCACTCACTCTTCTCTCGTTCGTTGGCTGTGGTCTCTGTCGTGGTGCCGAACAGGAACTCCCACTTCGCTCTAGCAATCTTCTGACAGTGCAGAGACGGCCCCAGGACCGGAGGGCTGCCATCAGACTACACAGAACACACAGTCACAGTCATGTTTACACACTCTGCTGCTTTCTAATCTCTCTCTGTCTCACACACACACACACACACACACACACACACACACACACACACACACACACACACACACACACACACACCACTATTGTACCACATTTAGCTCACCAACACCTCCTTCCTCACCCTCCCACACAATCTTCTCTCACCCTCCCACACGATCTTCTCTCACCCTCACACACACAGTACATCAGTACAGGTGGTCAAACACAAATGAACAGTAGACATGATCAACGCTGCAGTGTTCTGGCAGCCACACATTTAACAGATGGTTGCCACACATCATACTGCACCCATACCCTCATTTACAACCCTAATTTGTCCCTTTATCTTTTAATTAACCCACCCATAGCACAAGCAATGCTCCAGACACTAGGAGGTTAAGGCCTCCTCTAATACATGCAAAGCCAGCCACTGCTTCTTTTCCAGCTGCTGCTGTTGAGGCAACACCAGGCAGCCAACACGCTCTGAGGAAAGCAACAGGTTCCCCAGCTCCACCGCACCTGCTAACAGACGACTGGGCCGGCCAACATCGCTTAGGAGTGCAGAGTGGAGAGTGGAGAGAGCGCCATCTACCCACCTGGAGAGAGCATGGCCAATTGTGCTCTTTCGGACTTCGGCTGCTGATGGCAAAGCGGCACGGCTCGGGATTCGAACTAGACTGAGGCACTCTGAGCCTTTGAAGAACATCTTTAAAGTGAGTTGAATACATCAACTGATGGGGGGGGGGGTATGCCTAAAAGCTCAGCTTACAGGTTCAGTACGTACAGTAGGGACTTTAAGAAGATCTACATTTTGAGAGCAAAGCCTACAGTGTCCATAAAAAGTATTCACACTTTAGGATACTTTCCCCCTTTATTGCTTTTATTAATGGAATTATGCTTGATATAATTTGGCTATTTGTAAAAGAAATGACAAATCTAATTTACAAGGTAATTTTAATTAAATATATAAAGTAAAATGACCTAATAATGCACCCTTTTAAGAGACCGACCTAATTCAACAGAGGTCAAGCAGGCAACTGGTGCTAGTAGTCTTACAACTAGTGAAATGGAGAGGAGTCAGTGGATGAGTCTCAGGTGACTGTAGTATAAGACAACTCTCTGGATGGTCCAGTCACTGGTTAAGCAGTATTCCTGGCCACAAATACACCATGAAGACGAAAGGACACTACCCGCAACTCCGAGATATGGTCAAGGGATGCATACAGGTGCAAGATGACAGCAGCTTTGCACATTACATTACATTACACTGGGGTCCCGTAAAGGGGAGCCCACGTCCCCGTTGACCCAATTCAACAGAAGTCCAGGCAACTAATGGTAATAGTCTCACAACTAGTGAAATAGAGATCACCTGAGTGCAGTGAATGTCTCTCAAGTGACTGTAGAAAAAAGACGCCTGTCCAGTCACTGGTCAGGACACCTGTCTGGATGGTCCAGTCACTGGTTAAGCAGTATTTCCGGCCACAAATACACCATGAAGACGAAAGGACACTACCTGCAACCACGAGATATGGTCAGGGGATGCATACGGGTGCAAGATGACAGCGTCTTCGCACATTACATTACATTACACTGGGGTCCCGTAAGGGGGGCCCACGTCCCTGTTGACCCAATTCATCAGAGACCAAGGCAATTGGTGCGAATAGTCTAATAATTAGTCATCTAGAGATCACCTGAGGGCAGTAAATGCGTCTCAAGTGATTGGACCTTCCAGACAGGTGTCTATTTACTACAGTCACTGGTTAAGTAGTATTCCTGGCCACAAATAAACCATGAAGATGAAGGAACACTCCCCATAACTCCGAGATATGACTACTGAAAAGTATAAGTTAGGGGATGCATACGGGTGCAAGATGACCGCGGCTTTGCACAACATTACATTACACTGGGGTCCTGTAAGGGGGAGCCCACGTCCCCTTTGACCTAATTCAACAGAAGTCCAGGCAATTAATGGTAATAGTCTCACAACTAGTAAAATAGAGATCACCTGAGGGCAGTGAATGAGTCTCAAGTGATTGAAGATTAAAGACACCTGTCCAGTCACTGGTCAAGACACCTGTCTGGATGGTCCAGTCACTGGTTAAGCAGTATTCCTGGCCACAAATACACCATGAAGACGAAAGGACACTACCCACAACTCTGAAATATGACTACTGAAGAGTAGAAAGCAGGAGATGCATACAGGTGCAAGATGACAGCGTCTTCCCACATTACATTACATTACACTGGGGTCCTGTAAGGGGGAGCCCATGTCCCCTTTGACCCAATTCAACAGAGGCCAAGGCAAGTGGTGCGAATAGTCTAATAATTAGTCTGCTAGAGATCACCTGAGGGCAGTGAATGAGTCTCAAGTGATTGAAGATTAAAGACACCTGTCCAGTCACTGGTCAGGACACCTGTCTGGACGGTCCAGTCACTGGTTAGGCAGTATTCCTGGCCACAAATACACCAAGACAAAAGGACACTCCCTGCAACTCCAAAATATGGCTACTAAAGTCAGGAAATGGATATAAAAAAAATCATATTTGTCACAGAAGAGGACAGTGGCTTTTTTTAACATCAGAAAACAGCCATGCCCAGGCCACCCCAACCCCTGTTGGCCCAAGCACCCCTCAAAGCTTGTAATGTCTCACCTGTATCCCTGAGCTTGCATGTTCCGTCTGATTGCTGTTGCTGCTGGACTCCGGCGATATACACTCTCTGTCCCCCAGACTCCCGGTAACACCACTGGAGCTTGGAGAAGACCCCGGTACTCCATTCTGCTCTCCTTCAGCCCTCTCCTCGTTCTCCCCTTCCAGGACCACAGGCCCCAGGAGCAGAGCCTGCCTGCGCCTCCACTCTGCCTGCCTCTGTTGCTGGTTCAACACAGCACCTTCCTCCCTTCTCTGCTCCCTACACAAAACACTCACTGCAATGTAGCCATCCTCTCCTCTAACCACTACGTTCTCCACCTGCTCTCTCCCTCCTCTCTCGCTCTCCAGCTTCTCTCCTGGTCTAAACATGTCCATTTCTTTCTCCTCCTGCTCCCTCCACGTTTGCATGGAGGTCCAACTGATCGGCGCCTCCTCAATCCTCTGACCAATGAGGAGCCTCCTAGAGATCTCCACACTGTCTGACGGGGTATGGTCAACCCGGACCTCACCACTCCTCTCTGGGTAGGGCTCCCAGGTTTCCTGAGAAGGCCAACCAGTGTACTGCGGTGGTCTCCGGCGGTGCAGCGTGGGACTTTCTGTGCTTATGACGTCACCCCGATGCAAGCGAGGGTCCCGTAAGGGGGAGCCCACGTCGCCTTTGGACAGCCATGGACGCATTAGTCGGGATGGGATACCTGGGGAGTCAGGGGAGTCGGGGGCTTTTCCTAATGGGATGGAGCTGTGAAAGTGATTGGTCAGTTCGCCTCTTGCTTCTGCGCTCTGACTGGTTGAGGACTCTTGTGTGCAAGCAGGGGCCCCGTTTGTTATTGGGATGTCGGAATGTGGTCCATGCACCGGGATATTCATTTTTATAACTGGGCTCTGATGATGGGACGGGCAATATGGGGGCTGTCCGTGGGAGGGGGACTTCCTGACCTCGTCAAAAATGACAGACACTCTGGTGGCTTCTTCTGCAAGCCTGCGGGCTACCTCCGGACTGTTCAGCGCTGAGGACGTATTGCTGCCGCTGAGCTGGTTTAGACCTTCGGCATGTGTGTTTGTGTAGACCAAACTGCCTTTTTGACCTGAGAGAGGGCTGCCATTGTGTTGGGTTAGCTGGTGCTGGTTCGGGCCTTTTTTAAGTCTTGGGCTTGAGTGTTGCTCTAAGGGGAGGTTGGAGTGGTCCGTATGGGATGAAAGGCGATTTGTGACTGGGCTCCTGGTCAAGCCACATGAAACCTCTTCTAATGCATTTTCTGCATTACGGTTGTTTGTATGAGGGCCAGGTCCGGGTACATGCGCCACTGACCATGACTGACATCGTGTTTGCTGGTTGTGTTGGCTTCCAGGGCTCCAGTCTGAACCACGGGCAAACTTGGACTTCAGTTGGGGTGACCCAAAGTCCTCCAGGGCTCGCTGGGTGGCCGCTCTGCCCACAGAGTCGACGGTGGCCCGGTTGAGAGCTGGTGAGCCAGCTTGCTGGTGAAATGGGCTGTTATTGCTGCAGGGGCCTGGAGACCAGGCCAAGTCACTGAACCTTTTACGAGGTTGACCTCCCTCCTCTCTTAGCGTGTTGTGCGGGCTCTCCACTTTCTTGATGTTTGCCTTCTCTATGTAGCTAAAGGTGACCACAGACATATGGCCAGGCTCAGACGGCCGAGAGGACCCGTAAGGGCGCCGGCAGCCTCTGCAGGGTGTTCCTGGGCCAGACGGTGGCACTGAAGCGGAGGGAGAAGACGGATGGAAGTGTTTCACGTGCTTACTGGCCATGCTGTGACTCAGAGCAGTGCATACATGCTGGCCCAGCTCCTCTGGAGGTGCAGACGTTCGTGGAGACAATTCAGGCTGTTGCATTGACTGCGTAGTGTGCAGCTGGAAGCTGACGGAGGCTTTGGGTGAAGGACTGGAGGTGTTGCAGTGCTCCATGGTGCTGGATTGAGATTCGAGGTGCTATTTGTGCTAGTTCAGTTAAAGTTTCCACAGGTAAGTCTCATTCGTCTGCTGTCTTCAGGACTGTGTTTCCCATCATGCCCTGGTTCAGGTCACACCTCCATGTGCTGTGGCATTTCCTTCACTTCATTGCAAGAGACAAAGAGGGGGGGCAGCTTTCTTTCGCTTACTACCAGTCATGTGGGAAGCTGTCTGGCTGCATGGGTTTATTTTTAGTTCAAGGGAATGTCCTTCAGAAACATCCTAAAAAGAGAGAGAGAGAGAGAGAGAGAGAGAGGTGAACACAAACACACACTGCTTGCTAAAAGACATGAGAACATTAGTGTGACTGATATCTCATGACTGCAGGAATTCCCTCAATCAATGCAAACACAATAACAGAGGGTGGACATCTGGTCATCTGACTGTAATGGACTTGCTTGAAAAGGGGATGTACAGTCAGCTTTACATAATTAGTAATTAGTAAACGAAATAATAATAAGACATGAAGGATCAAAGACCCCCAGTGAGCAGCCAACGGCGACAGTGGCGAGGAGAACTTCCCTCAGAGCTGGAGGAAGAAACCTTGGGAGGAACCAAGACTCACAAGGGGGACCCGACCCATCCTCCTCTGATCAGAACTATTTATTAATGATTGATAAAAGTTCCCTAAGATACTGTTGACCTGCTCTGATCATAATCATAATATAATAATCATGGTGTAGATAGTTAACAGAGGCAGATGGTTACGAGTCCATTTAGGCTTTAACGTGGTCATTAGACAGGTAGCAGTGGAAGGAGGCTGTGCCGCTGGTCTGGTATGGGTGGTGGTGGGTGGGGGGCCTGCTGGTCGGACTGGAGGGTGGCAGCTGGTGTGACGCAGGTAGAGGGGACCTCAGGAATGCAGTCATGACTGCATTCCTTTCAGCAACATGGATGGATGGATAGATGGACAGAAGGACAGCCAGAGAGAAGGGGACAGATGGGATGGGAGGACAGACAGATAAACAGCCAGACAGACAGATGGCCAGACAGCTAGACAGATGTACGAATGGGCGAACAGCAAGACAGGGCGAGGGACAGATGGAGAGACCGCTAAATAGACAGCTGAACCAACAGAGACCGCACAAAAGATGGATGGACAGCTAGTGAAATAGACGGACAAAGGGATGGACAGATTGCAAGGAAAACGAATGGACAGATGGACAGCTAGCCAGATGGATGGACAGCCAGCCAGCCAGAACTAGATGGACACATCAATGGACACATGGAAGGTAAGGAAGAACTGACAGACCTCTAGCTAGATAGTTAGAGGATGGACTGAGCGCAAAAAATAAATAGACTGATGGACAGCTAGCTAGACAGATGGCCGGAAAGACGGACATACTGCCACAAAAAACGGAAGGAGCGATGCATAGCTAGCCTACGTATACGGACAGGCAGAGGGCTAGATAGATACACAGACTGAAGCATAGAAAGGAAGGATGGACTGCCGGACAAACGTACAGATAAGATGGACGGCGAATGGACGGACAAACAGCTGGATGGACAGAGGAACTAGACAGACGGGCAGAAGGATGGACGGAAGGCAAGGTTGGACTGAGAGACAGAGACAGATACACTATAGCAACCACTTGTAATGCCACCAGTTACACCAGAGCAACCACCTAGCAACCACTAAGGAACTCCATAGCAACCACCTAGCAACACCACAACATAACACCATAGCAACTACCTAGTAAAAACGGTGGCACCCTGATGAGCACACAGCAACTGTCCGGAGGTGGGAACTGCTCAAGCGTCAGGAAACACACTTCTCTCTTTGAGCATCCTTCCAAAATTAGGCTGATTTGGTCCGGTCCAGGTGGACATACAGACAGGAGGAAAACCTGGTGGACGGGCCGACAAAAATACAAGTAGTACAAGAGTACAAAAATAACAGTCAGTACATTCCCCTACATTATAGCACGGAATTTACTTTTGAATTATGCAATAAAAATGTGAATATTGCTCTGAGAACACACACAGAATGCGTGACGAGAGGGATGGCTTAGACCATCATCCTGACCTGCGAATTGGGAATGTCCTTGGAAATCTGCACCCGACATTCCAGAGCATATTTCATGCTTTAATGAGTGCAGAGTAAGTTGAGCATCGGAAGCAAGAGGCTTATTTACCACAGACAACCAAGAAACTAATCCTGCAAATCCACTGCCTGCCTGCCATGTGCACACGGATTTACGTCATTACGCATTAGACCTCAGTGACTCATACAGCCGACTCTGAATCACATGTTCACATCCTGTATAAATGATGCTGCAAAAGAGAGAGAGAGAGAGAGAGAGAGAGAGTAAGATGATGGAGCAGAAGAAGAGTATGTGGATGCAGACATGCCACTTTATGTATGGTCTCATCTGAACCAGCTGAGCAGCTCCATACCTGGTCAGTTTACTGGAAACACAACCGAACCGGAGTGTCCTGTCTGAGATCAGACCCCCTAGCAGCTCCAGGGTCGGGTAATAGGTCGGGTACCAGCGTTGGCTCCAATGACCCAGTCCAACCTGTGGGCAAGCTTAGCTGGGAACTAAGGATACTGTAGATGGAAAGATCATGGATTTACATGGAGAATGTCTGGGGTCACAATGATACAAATACTCTAATAACACCCAACCAACCACATGTAGTACCACAGCAACCACTTGGCAACACCTGAACAACCACCTGAGACACCTCTGCAACTACCTGCTGCATCTACCACAGCAACTGTCTACCAACCACTGAGCAACTCCATAGCAACCACCTTGAAACATTATACCGCGCCTCTAACATCCACTAAAGAACTCCATAGCAACCACCTGCAATTCATCTTTTAGATTAAATGTAGCAACAGATTCACAATGATGCAAACTAGTAACTAGTAACACAGCAAACCACCCTGGACACCAAAGTAACAACCTAGTAACACTACGCCAACCACCTGTGATGCCACTTGGCAACACCTAAGCAACCACCTGAGACACCACTGCAACTACCTGGGCTACCACAGTAACTGTCTACCTTAGCAACTCCATAGCTGCCACCTGAAGTGCCACTGCAACCACCTAAAAACACTACACCGCACATCTAGCATCCACTGAGCAACACCATAGCAACATCCTAGGATACCACAAAAAACACTTAGCAACTCCATAGCAACCACCTGCAATTCGGGTTTTAAACTACACGTATGGCTTTTGTGTAGCAACAGACGTGACAACCTAGTAACACTATAGCAACCACCTGTAATGCCACTTGGCAACACCTGAACAACCACCTGTGATGCCACTGCAACTACCTAGGCTACCACAGTAACTGTCTACCAATCACTGAGCAACTCCATAGCAACCACCTGCAATTCGGGTTTTAGATTACACATATGGCTCTTGTGTAGCAACAGATTCACAATGATGCAAACGCACTAGTAACACACAACGAACCACCCTGGACACCACGCCAACCACTTGAAAACACCCAAGAAACCACCATACTAACCCACTTTGCAGCACCACGCACAAATGCGACCACCTTGAATACTTCAGTAACCACCTAGTAACACAACTATAGCAACCACTTGTAATGCCACCAGTTACACCAGAGCAACCACCTAGCAACCACTAAGGAATTCCCTAGCAACCACCTAGCAACACCACAGCATAACACCTAGTAAAAACTGTGGCACCCTGATGACTTATTGGGTCCTCTCCATCTTTGCGCTTTTGCATATCCTGATTAGAGAGAGCCAGCTGAGGTGCACCTGCACATGCACACCACACACACACACACACACACACACTCCTTTAGTGCCAGCTGTTGCAACCCGCTCCAGCTGTTGTTACACTGCAGAGTCCTAGAGACTGGCAGAGTGCAACACTCCACTGAACCATCATTTACCGGTCAGTGGACAATGTCTTACAGAAGACAAGAGACGATTCTGGACTCCGCATAGAGGACGGACCACCGTCCACACACCTGATTTAAAGGTCACAGAGTGAAGATTGATACATCCAGTCCGAGTTTCTGTCATAGCTCATATCAGCGCCTCCCAGCTGCCCGGTTTCTGGGTGTAATGAAGCTAACGTCACACAGCACGTTGCTAATATTAGCTCTGTGGCCTCTGAATGGAACCAGAAGAGAAGAGAACAGTAAGACGGTCCCTTCACTCTGTGCTAGCTCGCTAGCCAACTACAGAGGCTCTAATTTCAGCACTGCAGCAAGGGGAGGCCAGCCTGCGTGCTGGGTCTTTAAAGAGGCTATATTAAGCTGATTCTCAGAAGTGATTTTCTTTCAAGACATGTAAATCCAGTTGTTTGGTCTCCAGCCTAAATCCCTAGTCGATTTCTCTCTCCTGCTCTCTCCCTCTCTCTCTTCCCAACACAAACTCCCAGAGCAGCAAAGCAATATGGATACTGTGGAGACAGAAAGATCAATCGCAGAAATATCCATCAGGAGATAATCGGCATCAAATAACTCACTCGTACATTATTTCCTATGCAGGCAACTACATGCAGATAACCAATCTCCCCCTGTCCGCTAAGAGGTCATAAAAATCGACCAAGTCTGAATAATAAATCATCAAGTTGGAGATCTTTACATAGATAGAAGCCTAGGGATAAGGACTCACACACACACATACACACATAAATATATATGAACACACATACACACACACATATACACACACATACATATATACAAACACCTATGCCTGCATAGGAAATAATAATATATATATGTGTGTATATGTATGTGTGTGTGTGCATATATATATATATATATATATATATATATACAGTGAGTCCAAGAAGTATTTGATCCCTTGCTGATTTTCTTTGTTTGCCCACTAATAAAGACACTATCCTTCTGCACTTTTAATGGTAGATATATTCTAACATGGAGAGACAGAATATCAAGACAAAAATCCAGAATATAATTTTAAAGAATATATTTTAATTAATTTGTATTTCAATGAGGAAAATAAGTATTTGATCCCTCTTGCCAAACACACTCAATACTTAGTGGCAAAGCCTTTGTTTGCAAGCACAGCGGTGAGACGTTTGTTGTAGTTAACCACAAGTTTAGCACACACACCAGGGGGAATTTTGGCCCACTCTTCTTTGCAGATCCTCTCTAAATCATGAAGGTTGGTGGGCTGTCGCTTGGCAACTCTGACCTTCAGCTCCCTCCATAGATTTTCGATCGGATTGAGGTCTGGCGACTGGCTGGGCCACTCCATGACCTTAATGTGATTTTTCTTGAGCCAATCCTTTGTTGCCTTTGCTGTATGTTTAGGGTCGTTATCATGTTGGAAGACCCAACCACGGCCCATTTTCAGATCCCTGGCAGAGGGGAGGAGGTTGTCCCTCAGGATTGTGCGGTACATGGCTCCATCCATCTTCCCAGTGATGCGGTGAAGTAGCCCTGTACCCTTGGCAGAGAAACACCCCCAAAACATTATGCTTCCACCTCCATGCTTGACGGTGGGCACAGTGTTCTTGGGGTCATAGGCAGCATTTTTCTTCCTCCACACATGGCGGGTGGAGTTGAGGCCAAAAAGTTCAATTTTGGTCTCGTCTGACCACAAAACCTTCTCCCAATAACTTGGTTCATCTTTCAAATGATCATTGGCATACTTGAGGCGCGCCTCCACATGTGCTCTCTTCAGCAGGGGTACCTTTCGGGCACTGCAGGATGTGAATCCATTGTTGCGCAAAGTGTTGCCAATTGTTTCCTTGCAAACTGTGGTCCCAGCTGCCTTCAGGTCATTTGCTAACTCCTGCCGAGTGGTTGCAGGACGATTTCTGACTGTTCTCAGCATCATTGCCACCCCACGAGGCGAAATCTTCTTTGGAGCACTGGGCCGAGGTCTGTTGATTGTCATGTTATACTCTTTAAACTTTCTGATAATTGCACCAATAGTTGTTACTTTCACATCCAACACCTTACTAATCTTTTTGTAGCCCATTCCAGCTTTGTGAAGGTCAACAATTCTGACTCTGAGGTCCTGTGACAGCTCTTTGGTTTTACCCATGTTGGAGACTTGAAATCTGTGTGATCTGTCTGATTCTGTGGACAGGTGTTTTTCACACAAGTGATTAGTGAGAACAGGTGGCTTCAGGTCAGGTAACAAGTTGATTGGGAGTGTCTAACTGGTCTGTAAAAGCCAGAACTGCTAATGAATACTAAGGGATCAAATACTTATTTCACTCCATGAAATACAAATCAATTAATATATATTCCTTAGATTTATTTTCTGGATTTTCTTTTTAATATTCTGTCTCTCCATGTAAGAATACATCTACCATTAAAAGTATAGAATGATCATGTCTTTATTAGTGGGCCAACGAAGAAAATCAGCAAGGGATCAAATACTTCTTGGACTCACTGTATATATATATATATATATATATATATGACAGAGAGAGAGACACAGTTTTTTGTTTGTTTAGGTGTTTTTTTTTAGGCTCCACTACCCATGCACCCCTCCCAATCAGACATCCTCCAAGACTTCTACTAAAAACGCCTTCCAAAACCAAGACCTCCCTCCAAGACCTCCCCCAGGACTTTCATTAAAACACCTTCCAAAATGAAGATGCCTTCCAAAACTTCCCTCCAACACCATCAAGGCGTCCCAAGACTTTCCTCCAAGACCATCTTGGGATGTCGTCCTAAGGCTTCCCTCCAAGACCATCAAGACATCCAAGACTTCCCTCCAAGACCATTAAAATGTCCCAAGACTACCCTCCAAAAATTCTATTAAAATGTCTTCCAAAACCAAGACTACCCTCCAAGACCATCAAGACTTCCTCAAGACTTGTCTCCAAGACCATTAAAACGTCCCAAGACTTCCCTCCAAGACTTCTACTAAAAACGCCTCCCAAACCAAGACCTCCCTCCAAGACCTCCCTCCAAGACCTCCCTCCAAGACCCTCGGGACTTCCCTCCAAGACCATCAAGACTTCCCAAGACTTCCCTCTAAGCCCACCTTCATATGTCAACCCAAGATTACATTAACCATTAAGACAAGGCTTTCCTCCAAGACATTACACTGAGTGCCTGGGGAAGAGGGAGGGCCATCCTACCCATCAAGACATTGCATTGGCCATGGACTCTTGGCCACACATGGCTGTAGCATCACCAGGAAGCCAACTCACAATCATGACAATACAGCTACGTCACTCGAAAGCCCACATTTACACTATTGAAAATAACAGGTGCCCAAATGGGTTCTTTAGAGTCACAGAAGAACCACTTGTAGCGCTGAAGAACCTTTTAATGGACTGTTTCTTAAAAGGTGCCAAAGAATGCATTTACTGAGTGTTTCAATGTGTTACTCATCTATAACTAATAAGTCTTAAAAAAAAAAAAAAAAAAAAAAAAAAAAAAAGTTTAGCTCCAGTCTGGTTCAGCTGAGGTAGCCCAGTTTGTTTTCAAAGGAGCAGACGATGGAGAGAAGTAAGAGTAGAAGCTAGCATTGGATAGCATTTACTTTTAGCCTAGCATGGATCCCTGTTTGAATCCTCTGCTTTGTCGTAGTGCACACTGGTACAGTGGTACAGCCATGGTCATGGGGCCTGGTTCCTGTAGCAACCCGTATTCCCATAGCTAGCCTGGCAAGTCTAGACTCTAGACTGGACGCGTCTTACCATTTCACCACTGACTATAGCTTTTTCTGAAATTAATCAAGACGATGTAACAGTTTTGGGGTTTTTGAATCCGCCTGTTTTCCAGCTCTGTTTTGGTTCTGGATGTTTGTGAAGGAGGAGCAGTGTTTGAGGTTCATGGTTTCTCTCTTCCATCTACTGAACTCTCGAGAATTCTTCTCGTATTCCAAAGTAAAGACCGTTTTCATTCTAGGAAACCTTTCAGTAACTTCTTTCAGGAATCACAAGTGGTCCCTCCGTTCCAGCAAAGCGTTCTGGACCCCTTTATTTTTTTTAAGAGTGTAAAAACAGACTGACTTTGAATTCCACGTCCAGCACACTGTAGTTACATCCTCAGGGACGAGCCACAGATGGCAGGCCCCACGGTGGTGAGCTCTGTGGTTAAGAGTTGGACGGCGTCTCTGAAATACTGATTGTCTGTTTTATGAGACCGCCGTTCCTCGGAGGACGATGACAGGGAGCTAAGAATTGTTGTCATAGAGACCGGCCTTATGTGGCAGCTCTGTGCTCTGAATGCAGCATGCATTGGCTACAGCTCGCTATCTCACACACACACACACACACACACACACACACACACACACTTCTTGAACACTCACTGTAAACCACAAGAGACTTACAGTAATTGAGGCAAGCAAGCATGTGCCTGACAGCAAGTGCATTGTTTTGAAACTGAGAGAGAGAGAGAGAGAGAGAGAGAGAGAGAGAGAGAGAGAGAGAGAGAGAGAGACACCTGACACGAACACCTGTTCTGGAAGTGTGCAAGTGAGTACAGATCCTGAACTGCAGGCTTGTCCTTCACCATGACAGCACTCACGTGTTAAACAAACATCTACTTGAGCAGTTGCATCATCTCTCCTCTCCGCTGAGGTCACTACGGCAGTTTAGTCGACATGTAAACAGAGAGATCCTGGAGAAGCTGGAGATTTTTACAAAGAGCAACATTCTTCCAATGAAAATCCACCCCATGAAAAGCTTTTTTGACATCTAAACTTCATGACCAACTTAAGAAATGGCTTTACCGACCCACCTGAGAGATCTGCGGTGGCTGGGACTGGAACGTTCAGCCATGAATGTGACCCTACAACAACCCCGTCACACAGCCTCAGTAGAACATGTCTGACATGACATCCAGTGCCTATTGTATTGAGCAGTGGAAGAACGGTGTTCTCTGGAATGATGGATGGTGCTCCATCCAATATTTTTGGATAAGTTGGGGTAGGTCTAATGAAGCATGTTGCTAATATTAGGTCTGTGGCCTCTGAATTGAGAACCTTCCAAGACTTCCCTCCAAGACCATCAAGACGTCCCCCAAGACGTCCCAAGACTTCTATTAAAACGTATTCCAAAACCAAGACTAGCCTCCAAGACCATTAAAATGTTCAAAGACTTCCCTCCAAGACCGTCAAGACGTCCCCAAGACTTCTATTAAAACGTATTCCAAAACAAAGACTAGCCTCCAAGACCATTAAAATGTTCAAAGACTTCCCTCCAAGACCATCAAGACGCCCCCCAAGATGTCCCAAGTCTACCCTCCAGGATTTCTACTAAAATGTATTCGAAAACCAAGGCTTCCCTTCAAGACCATTAAGATGTCCAAATACTTCCCTCCTAAACCATCAAGATGTCCCCAAAGACGCCCAAGACTACCCTCCAAGACTTCTATTAAAACATATTCCAAAACCATGACTTCCCTCCAAGACTATAAAGGTGCCCCCCCAAGATGTCCCAAGACTACCCTCCAAGACCATGAAGACATCCCCAAGACGTCCCAAGACTACCTTTCAAAACTTCTATTAAAACGCACTCCAAACCAAGACTAGCCTCCAAGACTGTTAAGATGTTCAAAAGCTTCCCTCCAAGACCATAAAGGCATCCCCCAAGATTTCTATTAAAACGTATTTGAAAACTAAGGTTTCCCTTCAAGACCATTAAGATGTCCAAAGACTTCCCTCCAAGACCATCAAGACGTCCCCAAAGACGCCCAAGACTACCCTCCAGGACTTCTATTAAAACGTATTCGAAAACCGGTTTCCCTTCAAGACCATTAAGATGTCCAAGACTTCTCTCCAAAACCATCAAGACGTCCCCAAGACTAACCCCCTAGACCATCAAGACGTCCCTCAAGGCGTCCCAAGACTAAATTCCAAGACTTTTATTAAAAAATGTATTCCAAAACAAAGACTTCCCTCCAAGACCATCAAGACGTCCCTCAAGAAGTCCTTCAGGACACATGCTGCTTGACATGTAAACAGAGAGAGATACTGAAGAAGGTGGCGCTTTACACAAGTAGCAGCATAACTCTAATGAAAATCGCCCCCATGTTGAACATATTTAAACATCTGGACCCCCCTGTCTG
Organism: Salminus brasiliensis; assembly: GCF_030463535.1. Taxonomy (NCBI): domain Eukaryota; kingdom Metazoa; phylum Chordata; class Actinopteri; order Characiformes; family Bryconidae; genus Salminus; species Salminus brasiliensis. The sequence goes on along the minus strand of NC_132899.1, from coordinate 4,342,401 downwards.
GGGACCAGCCACGGCTTAAACGCCACTAGTTTATCTAATGTGGAGTTGGAGATGATGAGATAGGGTGGTGATGATCATCCAGCATCCTGAGGTCATTACTGGTCATGTTGCTGAATGCAATCAAATCCTCACAGCAATAGTCCTTCAAAATCTGGACAGTAGAGACGGTTACTCCAACAAAAGATATTTTTAATACCCTTGATTTCAGAAGAAACCATGTTTGAGCAGGTGTCCCAATACTTTTGTCCATACAGTTTATGTTCAAAAAGAGAATTTAGGGTGTTGATTTTATATATTTTTTTTCTCGCATGGCTGCAAGTTGTGTCTTTTCCAGTGTGTGTGTGTGTGTGTGTGTGTGTGTGTGTGTGTGTGTGTGTGTGTGTGCTGAAAGTACTGATCACCCCTCCCTGCCCATTGTATTGTTTTCAACGCTCTAACTCACCCACTAATTAATAGGGATTAGCAGCAGGTCGGACCATGTCTGTTAACTGCAGGAAAAGCAGTACAGCGAGCAGGGCAGGAGTACATCAGCGCTGTAAACACCGACACAGAGGGGGAGAGGGGGGCCTTGCTTAAGTAAAAGTGCACATGCCATGACTTGCTAGGAATTCTCCAAAGAAATGTAGCCGAGAGTTTTTACAAGCTGAAAACAGCTCCGTCAGTCCGAGGCGAGTCAGAGTGAGAAATTCATGAAGCGAAAATCAAACATCTAAAAAAGGTGCGATTGTGAAGTACCAGGAGTCCAGCGGATCAATACAAACGCAGAATTAGGAAGCCCTGAGAGTGCAATACAGGCTATTCATGCAGTGCAGTACTTAGCACTGAGCTACTGTACACGCAAGGCACTGTAGAGTGACAGCAATCAGCATCAGCAATGGACCAATTTATCTTTGTAGGACCTGAAGTCTCCATATAACAACATCACATTTCAGCTTTCCTAGAACTCTATACATCACTATACTCCTGACAGCAACAACATACAGCACATGTTACGTACAGCTGCAAGACCATTAAGACGTCCCCAAGACTACCCTCCAAGACTTCTATTAAAATGTATTCCAAAACCAAGACTCCAAGACTGTTAAGATGTTCAAAGGCTTCCCTCCAAGACTCTAATTGCGTCCCAAGACTATCCTCCAGGACTTCTATTAAAACATATTTGAAAACCAAGGTTTCACGTCAAGACCATTAAGATATCCAAAGACGCCCCCAAGACCATCAAGACGTCCCTCAAGACATCCCAAGACTACCCTCCAAGACTTCTATTAAAATGCCTTCCAAAACCAAGATTTCCCTCCAAGACCATTAAGATGTCCAAAGACTTCTCTTCAAAACCATCAAGACGTCCCCAAGACTTCTTTCCAAGACCATCAAGACGTCCCTCTAGACGTCCCAAGACTACCCTCCCGTCAAGATCTCTATTAAAACGTATTCCAAAGCCAAGACTTCCCTCCAAGACCATCAAGACGTCAAGACAGCAACAACGTACAGCATATATTATTAAACCAGGCCTATTTTGCATTAATGTTTTTTAATGATTGTTTATTATTGTTTTTAGAATATTGCAAAATGGCTCATGGCTTCTGAGGAGAAGGAACCATACTAAGCTATGCAACTTCATAAGCAAAAAAAAATGATTATTATCATCCTCAACTCCTCCCAAAAATACTAGATGGAGCACTGCCATCATTCCAGAGAACACAGCTCCACTGCTCCATAGCTCAATGCTGAGGGGGGCTTTATACTCCTCTAGCCCACGCCTGGCATTAGTCATAGAACCAATAGAGGATGAGGTGGGGCGTGATTATCCAACATCCTGACTTCACTAATGCTCTTGTAGCTGAATGCAGTCAAATCCTCACAGCAATGCTCCTTCAAAATCTAGTAGAATTCCTACTTCTCTGGACAGTAGAGACAGTTACTCCAACAAAAGCAGGATCTCTTATTAATACCCTTGTATTAAAAATACCATGTATACACACACACACACACACACACACATATATATATATATATATATTTATATATGCTACCATGCTCAAAGTACTTATAAACACTCCTTCTAGCCACAGAAGGACAAACACAGCTAATACGCTACATGTGCTGCTTCAGGATAGACTGGTTAGACTGGACTGGATTACTACTACTGCTACTGCTGCTACTACTACTACTACTACAGCTACTACTACTACTGCTACAGCTACTACTACTACAGCTACTACTACTACTGCTACAGCTACTACTACTACAGCTACTACTACTACTACTGCTGCTGCTACTGCTGCTACTGCTGCTACTGCTGCTACTACTACTACTACTACGGCTACAGCTACTACTGCTACAGCTACTACTACTACTACTGCTACAGCTACTACTACTACTACTGCTGCTGCTACAGCTACTACTACTACTACTGCTACAGCTACTACTACTACTACTACTACTGCTACTGCTACTACTACCACCATTACTGCTACTGCTACTACTACTACTACTACTGCTCCTGCTACAGCTACTACCATTACTGCTACTACTACTACTACTACTACTACTACTACAGCTACTACTACTGCTACTACTGCTACAGCTACTACTACTACTACTACTACTGCTACTACTACCACCATTACTGCTACTGCTACTACTACTACTACTACTGCTCCTGCTACAGCTACTACCATTACTGCTACTACTACTGCTACTACTGCTACAGCTACTACTACTGCTGCTACAGCTACTACCATTACTGCTACTACTACTACTACTGCTACAGCTACTACTACTACTACTACTGCTACAGCTACTACCATTACTGCTACTACTACTACTACTACTGCTGCTGCTGCTACAGCTACTACCATTACTGCTACTACTACTACTGCTACTACTGCTACTACTGTTACTACTACTACTGCTACAGCTACTACCATTACTACTACTACTACTGCTGCTGCTACTGCTGCTACCATTACTACTACTACTGCTGCTGCTGCTACCATTACTACTACTACTGCTGCTGCTACAGTTACTACCATTACTACTACTACTGCTGCTGCTACAGTTACTACCATTACTACTACTACTGCTGCTGCTACTGCTACTACCATTACTACTACTGCTACTGCTGCTACCATTACTACTACTACTACTGCTGCTGCTACAGCTACTACCATTACTACTACTACTACTGCTACTACTGCTACAGCTACTACTACTGCTGCTACAGCTACTACCATTACTGCTACTACTACTGCTACTACTACTACTACTACTGCTCCTGCTACAGCTACTACCATTACTGCTACTACTACTGCTACTACTGCTACAGCTACTACTACTGCTGCTACAGCTACTACCATTACTGCTACTACTACTACTACTGCTACTACTGCTACAGCTACTACTACTACTACTACTACTGCTACAGCTACTACCGCTACAGCTACTACTACTACTACTACTACTGCTACAGCTACTACCATTACTGCTACTACTACTACTGCTGCTGCTGCTACAGCTACTACCATTACTGCTACTACTACTACTGCTACTACTGTTACTACTACTACTGCTACAGCTACTACCATTACTGCTACTACTACTACTGCTACTACTGCTACTACTGTTACTACTACTACTGCTGCTGCTACTGCTGCTACCATTACTACTACTACTGCTGCTGCTGCTGCTACCATTACTACTACTACTGCTGCTGCTACAGTTACTACCATTACTACTACTACTGCTGCTGCTACTGCTACTACCATTACTACTACTGCTACTGCTGCTACCATTACTACTACTACTGCTGCTGCTACAGCTACTACCATTACTACTACTGCTACTGCTGCTACCATTACTACTACTACTGCTGCTGCTACAGCTACTACCATTACTACTACTGCTACAGTTACTACCATTACTACTACTACTGCTGCTGCTGCTACCATTACTACTACTACTGCTGCTGCAACTGCTGCTACCATTACTACTACTACTGCTGCTGCTACAGCTACTACCATTACTACTACTACTACTGTTACTACTACTACTACTACTGCTACTACTACTACTACTACTGCTGCTGCTGCTACAGCTACTACCATTACTACTACTACTGCTGCTACTACTACTACTACTGCTGCTGCTACTACTGCTGCTACTACTGCTGCTACCATTACTACTGCTGCTGCTGCTACTACTACTACTACCATTACTGCTGCTACTACTACTGCTGCTGCTACTACTGCTGCTGCTACTACTGCTGCTACTACTGCTACTACTGCTGCTACTACAACTACTGCTGCTGCTACTACTACTACTGCTGCTGCTACGGTCACTACCATTTCTTCTACTGCTGCTACAGCTACTACTAATGCTGCTGCTGCTACAGCTACTCCCATTACTACTACTACTGCTACAGCTACTACTACTGCTGCTGCTACAGCTACTACCATTACTACTACTGCTGCTTTTACTACTACTACAATTACTACTACTACTACTGCTACAGCTACTACTACTACTACAGTCACTACCACTGCTACAGCTACTACTACTACTACAGTCACTACCATTTCTACTAATGCTGCTGCTGCTACAGCTACTCCCATTACTACTGCTACTACTACTACTGCTACAGCTACTACTACTACTGCTGCTGCTACAGCTACTACTAATGCTGCTGCTGCTACAGCTACTCCCATTACTACTGCTACAGCTACTACTACTACTACAGCTACTACTACTACTGCTGCTGCTACAGCTACTACTAATGCTGCTGCTGCTACAGCTACTCCCATTACTACTGCTACAGCTACTACTACTACTACTGCTGCTGCTATAGCTACTACCATTACTACTACTGATGCTGCTACTACTACTACTACTGCTGCTATGATTACCGCTGCTGCAGCTCCTATGACTACCGTGCTGCTACTTTTATCCTGATAAAAACTCACTCCTTTACAGAGATATTCCACTGTGAACAACAGAGAGATCAAGATCCACAGTGTGATCTAGTCCCTGTTTCCTGTTTGTAAGAGCACCTCTCACTGAGTGTGAGACTTTACTTCTAGCAAATACACCTCCTTCTGCATTCTCTCTCACACACACACACACACTCACACACACACGACTCAGTTATTCGTATCCATACAGTTTCCCTTTTCCCTCCCTCCATCTCACTACCTGAGACACACACAGATCTTCACATCACCAAACAGCCCCTGTCACACGCAATTCCACCCACATCTATTTTAACCAAATAACATTACAGCAGCTCAATCACACATCCGCGCTGCTCACTAACAGCGCTCCGGCCTTTAACTGCCCTGTCTGCACGCACACACACCTACTTACATCAATGTGACCATTTGCAGTGATGTGATTAGGCAGAAAAGCTTAGCACTTGGAACTCACTGAAAGTCAGCAACAGTTAGTTGATGGTTCAGACAGTACTGAAGAGTCTGCTGATGAGGGTTCAGGCTGCTCTGGCCAGAAAAAGGGCCCTCGAACAAGGAGTGCAACAGACACAGCTGAACCCTGACGGCATCTGGAATTCTGTTGTCGCTATTAATACTTCCTGACTTGTGTAGTGAGTCCCCAGCCTTAGAAACTGTAACACACAGCATCTGCTGGTGTTAGGTTCTGGTCTCCAGTGTATTCTACAGGAGCTCAGAGTTTACTGCAGTCATTGGATCAGGCACCTCATCTAAAACACTGTGTGGAAGTATAGTGGGCCTTAACACCAGTAACGCCAGGCGTGGGGTAGAGGGGTATAAAGCCCCCCCAGCACTGAGCTGTGGAGCAGTGGAGGAACGGTGTTCTCTGGAATGATGGACGGTGCTCAACCCAGTACTTCTGGGATGAGGTGAGGAGGTGATCTTGGCGCTGAATGCAATCAAATCCTCACAGCAATGCTCCTCCAAAATCTAGTAGACATTTTGTAGCCTTCCCTGGACAGTAGAGACAGTCAATCCACTAAAAGCAAGATAAACTCTTGATTACAGAAGAAACAACGAACGAGCAGGTGTCCCAATACTTTTGTCCATTTAGTGTATGGTGTTGCTTTTCAGTACTACGTCAAAAAGCAGGAAAAATAACATTCAGAACAGTGTATGGAAACGGAAAACTGTGTGCATCAATATCAAGATTTCTGACTAGTTCCAATGTAAGCATGTCCCAAATATCATACCAGTCTAGCTGGCTGACGTTAATCAGACCTGTCCACGGCGGTGTCCTGAATATTAGGTGCTCTAATTCTCCCCACCGTTCCAGAAAATCAAGAACTTTGGGGAGGGCCTGAGGTGTGTTAATGACGGAGATTAACTTTCCCAGTCAGTAGGTCAACACGGGCAGGGCAGGACATCCTTGACACGCACATTCATTCTCCAAATACACCATTTTCAGCCGCCCTTTACCCACTTTAACCATTTAGTTAACCATTACTTCAGTTTCTGCATACCTGTTTTGTATGTTCTTCATTTCCACTATTTATTAATTCATTAATTAATTTATTACATAAAGGTTTTTGGAATTGCTCCATCCGTTTTTGACTTTTTTTTATCATTATTTCTGAACTCTTGGATTTAAAGCAGCAATATGTAAAATTTTTACCTTAAAATAGCAGCTTCAGATTATGTTGATGCTCCACCGTGGACTGCAACAGGGAGAACAGCAGCGCCATCATTGTTCAAACTCAAACTAACTTCTAGCTCAAGGTCAAAAAGATATAATAATAATAATAATAATAATAAAATAAATCTGTGACTATTGGAATATAGTTCTGGGTGTTTACCTACTTGTACTTGGACGTGATGTCCATTAGCTGTAGGAAGCCAACCTACTCTAAGTGAAGAGTTACTTATAAAATATTTGAATTCTTGAAATTCATGTAAATTTCAAGTCACGAGTCCTAGATTAGCGATGTTTGTGGTGTCGCTTAAATGAAAAAAAAAGAAATAAACAAAAACGTACATGATGAACTGAGGAACGGAACAGTGCCGGTATGTCTGGTGTGCGTATACCTCCATTAAAACCAACTTTTAAAAAAATGTGGGCGATGTGCAGATGGGCATGTCCGGTGTGTGACGGCCTGAAAGCTGCGTAGTCATTAGTAGTACCACTCTTCCACCTCAGCCCACATGCTGCCTCTGGATTTCTCAGCTTGTCCACAAATGCACGTGTAAAGTGTAAAGTAGGTCTAGGTCTAGGAATGCCCCGATCGAAGTTTTTCCCCCGATCTAATCAGAGTCTCTTTATGCTGACTATCGGCCGATACCGATCCCATCCAATCTTTGTGTTTCTATAAATAATACAGATCCACAACTCAGGTAAGCTAATGCTAACTCACAGTAAACAGCAGCTAAAATCACTATTTTTAGTACCAGTTTCTAAAATCAGACTAAATTCTAATCTGATTTACTTTGTTTGGAGCAATTTTTTTAACAACTGTTTTAAACTCGATAGCGTTTAATATCTTACAGTCCAGTCTGACTGATAAAATATCTTGTTGTAGCTCAACTATAACCAGACTGGGTGCTTTTTTGGCAGCGTGGAGAAAAACTGCAGAAACTGCATCACAGCGTTTACAGCGAGGCTCTGAGCTAACGCTAAGCTAACGTTTCCCTCTTCCCCGAACTTTCCGTTCCACCTTAAATCCTGCAGCTGTTCCACTCTGCTGCTGACATGTACACACTGTTACTGTGGCCCTATTTAAGGTGGAATGGAGAGTTAGCATTAGAGCTAACTTTAGCTTCTGTTTTGGCTGCTAACTGATAACACCGCCACTCTTATCAGCTCAACTAAAGCTCCGTCCAGTTTTCCTCACCAAACTAAAGTCCCAAACGAACTCTGTCTAAGGGAGTTTTCCCATAAAAAAATTAAAGTATGTCTATTATCGGCGCCTAAAGGACGTCACTTAATGGCGCTCTGCTACAGCAAACCCAAGGATAGGAAGTCTTGAAAAGAAACCTTGAAAGCAGATACTCGATCCATTAAACCCTCGAGTCACTGGATAGGATCGGGATACCCCTATCTGGTTCAAAGCAGGAATTCCACTTTCCGACTGTAGGGGGAGCCCACGAGCAAGGAATACCAAATATTGCATACTGCTGCTTTAACTACCATCATTTATGCTGTTTTATAATCTTTAAACCTCATTTTTATTTCTCAAGCCATATTTTATGGATCGGCTCAGCTACACTGTAAATGAGGGTCACCCTCAGTCTAGTCAGAGCTTAAATAAAGCTTAATTGATTGATTAATTGATTGATTGGAATACACAGAGGTTATTATTATAGTGAGTAATCAGGGAGTCTGGAGTCCTACAGTGCGAAGCTTTCCTGCACAGGAGAAGCGTAAGAGATTAAGGTTGAAGGGAAAAGCAGCGTTCGGAAGGTTAGAGAGGGGGGCGGAGAGGAGGAAGAGGGACGTGGGAAGCAGGAGGAAGATGAAAGACTTGATCACTCTCATCAGTTGTTTCTGAGGACTGATAAGAAGAAGACAAGGTAGAGGAGGACGGCCAGACCACCCACACACACACACACACACACACACACACACAGTCCTGCTTAGCACAGCTAAACGTCGGTGTTGGCCTGTCGAGAAATCAACACTGCTGAATCTAATTTCAGCACAAGAGCCGTCTGCAGAGACAAGCTCCAAACAAACAACCGCTGGAGCTCTGTCCACACACCTCTGTCCAGGACAGCAGGTTTGTTTACCTCCGCTAATAAAGACTAAACCTGCAGCAGAGTGAAGATCTGCACAGCTGCAAATCTGGACACTATAATCAGCCCTAATCAGACACTGATCTCGGACTGCAAAACACACACACACACACACACACACACACACACACACACACACACACACACACACACTAACCTGACCAGTAAACACAGCCAGACCTCACATCCCTGCAGCAGAGGCTATTTAGAGAGGCAGAAAGTGCAGAGGCAAGCAGAACGAGAGAGAGAGAGAGAGTGTGTGTGAGAGAGAGAGAGAAGATGGTGGAGGGGGACAGGAAGAATGGGAGAAGAATTGGATAAAATCCAGTGGATCATGATCAGGGCTGATCCAGGCCTATTATAATGGATCGGGTATGGGCTATTTTAATCCTAATCCAGTTACGAGTCTTTGTTTTGACCGCGGTGTTCAGAGCGCCACCTGGTGTCCTCAAGTCACCATTAACGGACATTACTCCTAGCCGGCTGCAGCAGCAGTAGTGCGGACGTTCTCAGAAGGTAAATAAAGCAGTTGAGGTTCTGCAGTGTGGAGCTATTTAACAGTAGAACCTGAAAACCGACCATAATATCTGACCCTTTATAAAACCATCACTGAAACACTCTGACCGTTTTACCAGCGGGAGAACCGGAGAACCGCTCACTCGCTCGCTCGTCTTTCTCTGTGTATAAACCAGCACTGAAGAACCCATTCAGAACCAAGTGGAGGCTAATGCTAATGCTAACACACACACACACACACACACACACACACACACACACACACACACACATATATGCTATAGACACCCCAATCACACACACAGGACATTCATCCACTATATATGTTTATTATTACACACCAGTAGACCACCGACCACAGATACCAGTCCAGACTGTGTCCCACTACTGTAATAAAAATGAATTCTGCCCAGGCGCCGCCTTAGGGTATCGTATGAGCAACTCACTGTTCGGTTATGGGATGTAACCCCTAGGAAGGGGCCTACCCCTTTGGATAGACTGCAAGGGTGTTTGTACTATGAAAGGCATCATGAAGTGGTGCAGGTGCACTGCGGAACCACGCTAATATGGCCGACATATCCGAATATAGGGATATAATGCGTCCATGTTCACCTTATAGTAAAAGGTATGCTGGTCATAATGTATTGGCAATATGCTGAATCAGCTCTATTATAACTGTTTTAAGTCACAGGTTATGTTATACTGTAAACTCACATTTATGTAATTATGTAACTTGTTTTTGATGAGGGTGCAGTTGCGAAACCACTGAAATAAACAAGTGATAGTGGAAGGCTGTGCCTGGTGGGAGCGGTTGGCCCCCTGCCCTCATCAGCGCACAGTTCTCGGTTTTGTTAAAGATATAAGGGACGGGTTTCCCCCTCTTTCTGGTGAAAGTGGGCTGAGTGGAACTGCAGGTCCAGCTCAGTGGTTTACGGAGATGGCTGTCTCTTACCAGGATCGTCGGGCTCTCCCGATCCAGCATGAGTGGTGAGTGACAGCACGTCTCATTGTGAAGTTATTTGATGATCCACACACACACACACACACACACACAGGAAGTGATCAGACTGCAGTGTTGTAAAGGAGCTGGGAGCTGATTGGTCAGGGAGGAGAGATTATAAGATATTAATCACTATAAAACTGTTTGATCTGATTATAGAAACTGATACTGAAAATAAAGGGACTTTACTGAACTGATCAATCAGCAGCTCGTCTGATCTAAACTGTGGGGCTGGATTATTTCTACACACAGAGATCAGATCTGCATTAACTCTGCATTAAGAGACTTGGACTGGGCGGCAGTACGTCTCTAATAGAAAAGCCTGTCATGTTTATTTGTACAGTAGCTTTCGTACACAGTGGCAACGTGGATAATACAGCCTAACATCCTGAGATCATCCATATGATCCAGCAGCTCAGAAAGACTTTTAAATTTAAACTAAATAAAATATTTAAAACATGAAATTAAAACAAAGAACATGAGAGATAAAACTGGACAAACGCATCAATAGAGACGAATTATGATATGAGCTTAGATACGTGCAGTGACAAGATAAAAGAGATTCAAATAAAGGGGAGAAAAGAGAGGAGTTTTAATATATATATATATATATATATATATAGAGAGAGAGAGAGAGTGAGAGAGAAGTGTGGGGAAGGGGGGAGAGAGGAAAAAGAGGATGGGAGAGAGAGATGAAAAGGGCAGAGAGGGGAAAATGGATGAGAAAGAGGAAAAATGGGGAGAATGGAAAAAGGAGGGGGAGAAGAAGAGAGAGAGAGGAAAAAAAGAAGAAGAAGAGAGGGGGGCTAAAGAAGAAGGTAGAGGGAGAGAGAGAAAGTGAGAGAGGGCTAAAGAACAAGGTAGAGAGAGAGGGGGGGGGAGAGAGAGAGGGGGGCTAAAGAGGAAGGTAGAGATAAAGAGAGAGAGAGGGGGGCTAAAGAACAAGGTAGAGAGAGAGGGGAAAAGAAGGAGGGAGAGAGGGAAAGAGAGAGAGAGAGAGAGGGAGAGAGAGAGAGAGAGAAAAAGAAGAAGGTAGAGAGAAAGAGAGAGAGAGAGGGGGGGGAGAAGAAGGTAGAGAGAGAGAGAGGAAGAAAAAGAAGGTAGAGAGAAAGAGAGAGAGAGAGAGAGGGAGAAAAAGAAGAAGGTAGAGAGAGAGAGAGAGAGAGAGAGAGAAAAAGAAGAAGGTAGAGAGAAAGAGAGAGAGAGAGAGAGAGAGAGGGGGGGGGGAGAAGAAGGTAAAGAGAGAGAGAGAGAGGGAGCGGTAGGGTCTGTAACTGCAGCGTCGGTCAGTAAGCAGCTGTCTGGTTGCTGGAGATGGGCGGCCTGGCTGAGATCCTCAGGGCAGCAGCAGTAATGAAGACAGAACACTCTCCCCGTCCTGAGGACAAGAGACATAGACACTTCTCTATCACTCACTCACTCACTCACTCTCTCTGACTCCCCCATCACTCACGCTCTCTCTTTCTCGTTTTCCCATTCTCCCTCCGTCTCTCTGCTCTACTTCATCCTGAAAAACACAGCGTCCTGCAGCCCAAATGGCCTTGTACTCTGTCCACTCCAGCAGCCGGCGTAATTCATCACCGGCGTGGCCGGTAGCGCTGTCTTTACTTTGTAAGGTCTCTGTTTCTTCAGCCTCCTCCCCGAAACAAGCCTCAGTACAGCACAGTAATGAGGGAGAGTGTCTGTGCCAGAGGACCACAGCTTTTAACTTCAGCTGACCTTACAGGACCAGACTCTCGAGGGCATTCAGCAGCACATTTCTCCATCAGCACGGCACCGGAGTCCCACTGCTTTGAGGGCAGTCCAGTCCGCCAACGCTCCACAGACCTCCGTCCACCTGCAAGCTTCATTTACCACCATAAACCAAGACTACAGCTGCGACCAGCATGACCAAGCCACATAACCAGCATTACCAAACCAGCTTGGGCTGTCTGACCACACTGGTCCACCTTTATGACTAGCTTGTCCAAACTGGTCAACCAGCATTACCAAACTAAGCAACCAGTATGACCAGCTTGACCACGTTGCGTCACCAGTATGACAAGCTTGACCAAACTGGACAAACAGCATTACCAAACTAGCCAACCAGTATGACCAGCTTGACAACCAGTTAGGACACACCTTTCACCTGCACGTCCACATTGGTTGACCAACATGACCATGCTGGTTGACTGGCATGACCAGCATGACCATGCTGTTCCACCAGTATGACCAGCATGACCTGCACCAGCATGACCAAGCTGGTTGACCGGCATGACCAGCATGACCATGCTGTTCCACCAGTATAACCAGCATGACCTGCACCTGCATGACTAGCGTCACCAGCATGACCAAGCTGGTTGACCGGCATGACCAGCATGACCATGCTGTTCCACCAGTATAACTAGCATGACCATGCTGTTCCACCAGTATAACTAGCATAACCAGCATGACCTGCACCTGCATGACTAGCATCACCAGCATGACCAAGCTGGTTGACCAGCATGACCATGCTGTTCCACCAGTATGACCAGCATGACCTGCACCTGCATGACTAGCTTCACCAGCATGACCAAGCTAGATAAACCAGCATTACCAAATTGGTCATGCTTGAGCAAGCTTGAGCAAATTGGTCATGTTGATGGACC